>NC_134703.1:242142516-242285016 GCF_043290135.1 Rhipicephalus microplus
TATTCTCGTTAAAGCGCATGCAAGCATCGTGAAACCTTAAAGAACGATGTCATTTAGCGAGATACAGCGTTCTGTACTGCAATAAGTTGGTGAAAAACTGTGAGGTTATGCAAATATCGTAATTGTGAACGAAACAGTGTAATAGAGCGTTTTCTAATACAAGTACGAATGTTAGGTTAGGTTAAGATATGAACCGTCGTAAAACCGCATTAAACAATGTCACTTAGTGAGATGCAGTGTTTTTCACCATTACAAGTCGGGAACTGCGATATCTAATGTGAAAGCGATTGCAAACGTCGTTAGGTTAGGTTAGGTTAGGTTAGGTTAGGTTAGGTTACGTTAGGTTAGGTTTGGTTAGGTTAGGTTAGGTTAGGTTAGGTTGTTAGGTTAGGTTGGGTTAGGTTAGGTTAGGTTACGTTAGGTTAAGGTATGAACCGTCGTGAAACCGCATTAAACAATGTCACTTAGTGAGATGCAGTGTTTTTCAACTTTACAAGTTGGGAACTGCGATATCTAATGTGAAAGCGCTTGAAACCGTCGTAATGTTGTAGAAAGCAATGTAAAGTAGCGAGTAAAACGTTTTCTAACGATAGAAGTGCGAAGGTTATGTTAGGTTGAGTTATGTTAGTTTAAGCTATGTAGCGTCGTGAGACCACCAAAAAGGACGTCATCTAACGAGATAGTGTTGTTTTATTGCATGTACGTAACTGCAATAGGTGAAATGTTGTGAAAGTACACAAAACGGCTTGAACAAGCCATATACTGCGTGTTGTACCGTTACAAGTGCGAAACTGCTATAATGTGATATTCTTGTTAAAGCGCATGCAAGCATCGTGAAACCTTAAAGAACGATGTCATTTAGCGAGATACAGCGTTCTGTACTGCAATAAGTTGGTGAAAAACTGTGAGTTTATGCAAATATCGTAATTGTGAACGAAACAGTGTAATTGAGCGTCTTTAGATACAAGTGCGAATGTTAGGTTAGGTTCACATATCAACCGTCGTAAAACCGCATTAAACAATGTCACTTAGTGAGATGTAGTGTTTTTCAACATTAAAAGTCGGGAACTGCGATATCTAATGTGAAAGCGCTTGCAACCGTCGTTAGGTTAGGTTAGGTTAGGTTAGGTTAGGTTGGGTTAGGTTAGGTTAGGTTAGGTTAGGTTACGTTAGGTTAGGTTAGGTAAGGATAATTTGGTTAGGTTAGGTAAGGTTAGGTTAGGTTAGGTTAGGTTGGGTTGGGTGTTGTTGGGTTGGGTTGGGTTGGGTTGGGTTAGGTTGGGTTAGGTTAGGTTAGGTTACGTTAGGTTAGGTTAGGTTAGGTTAGGTTACGTTAGGTTATGTTAGGTTAGGTTAGGTTACGTTAGGTTAGGTTAGGTCAGGTAAGGTTAGGTTACGTTAGAATAGGTTAGGTTAGGTTAGGTTACGTTAGGTTAGGTTAAGTTAGGTTAGGTTAGGTTTGGTTAGGTTTGGTTAGGTTAGCTTAGGTTAGGTTAGGTTGGGTTGGGTTGGGTTGGGTTAGGTTAGGTTAGGTTAGGTTGGGTTAGGTTAGTTTAGGTTAGGTTAGGATAGGTTAGGTTGGGTTGGGTTGGGTTAGGTTAGGTTAGGTTAGGTTAGGTAAGGTTAGGTTAGGTTAGGTTAGGTTACGTTAGGTTAAGGTATGAACCGTCGTAAAACCGCATTAAACAATGTCACTTAGTGAGATGCAGTGTTTTTCACCTTTACAAGTTGGGAACTGCGATATCTAATGTGAAAGCGCATGAAACCGTCGTAATCTTGTAGAAAACATTGTAAAGTAGCGAATAAAACGTTTTCTAACGATAGAAGTGCGAAGGTTCGGTTAGTTTGAGCTAGGTAGCGTCGTGAAACCACGAAAAACGATGTCATCTAACGAGATAGTGTTGTTTTATTGCGAGTACGAAACTGCGATAGGTGAAATATTGGGAAAGCACAGAAAATGGCATGAACTAGCCAGATACTGCGTCTTGTGCCGTTACAAGTGCGAAACTGCTTAAATGTGATATTCTCGTTAAAGCGCATGCAAGTATCGTGAAACCTTAAAGAACGATGTCATTTAGCGAGATACAGCGTTCTGAACTGTAATAAGTTGGTGAGAAACTGTGAGGTCAAGCAAATATCGTAATTTTGAACGAAACAGTGTAATTGAGCGTATTTAGATACAAGTGCGAATGCTGGTTAGGTTGAGATATCAACCGTCGTAAAACCGCATTAAACAATGTCACTTAGTGAGATGTAGTGTTTTTCAACATTACAAGTCGGGAACTACGATATCTAATGTGAAAGCGCATGAAACCGTCGTAATCTTGTAGAAAACATTGTAAAGTTGCGAGTAAAACGTTTTCTAACGATAGAAGTGCGAAGGTTAGCTTGAGTTATGTTAGTTTAAGCTATGTAGCGTCGTGAGACCACCAAAAAGGACGTCATCTAACGAGATAGTGTTGTTTTATTGCATGTACGTAACTGCAATAGGTGAAATGTTGTGAAAGTACACAAAACGGCTTGAACAAGCCAGATACTGCGTGTTGTACCGTTACAAGTGCGAAACTGCTATAATGTGATATTCTTGTTAAAGCGCATGCAAGCATCGTGAAACCTTAAAGAACGATGTCATTTAGCGAGATACAGCGTTCTGTACTGCAATAAGTTGGTGAAAAACTGTGAGTTTATGCAAATATCGTAATTGTGAACGAAACAGTGTAATAGAGCGTTTTTCCATACAAGTACGAATGTTAGGTTAGGTTAAGATATGAACCGTCGTAAAACCGCATTAAACAATGTCACTTAGTGAGATGCAGTCTTTTTCACCATTACAAGTCGGGAACTGCGATATCTAATGTGAAAGCGCTTGCAAACGTCGTTAGGTTAGGTTAGGTTAGGTTACGTTAGGTTAGCTTTGGTTAGGTTAGGTTAGGCTAGGTTATGTTAGGTTAGGTTGGGTTAGGTTAGGTAGGGTTAGGTTAGGTTAGGTTAAGATATGAACCGCGCTAAAACCGCTATAAACAATGTCACTTAGTGAGATGCAGTGTTTTTCACCTTTACAAGTTGGGAACTGCGATATCTAATGTGAAAGCGCTTGAAACCGTCGTAATGTTGTAGAAAGCATTGTAAAGTAGCGAGTAAAACGTTTTCTAACGATAGAAGTGCGAAGGTTATGTTAGGTTGAGTTATGTTAGTTTAAGCTAGGTAGTGTCGTGAAACCACCAAAAACGACGTCATCTAACGAGATAGTGTTGTTTATTGCGAGTACGAAACTGCGATAGGTAAAATGTTGTGAAAGCACACAAAACGGCATGAACAAGCCAAATACTGCGTGTTGTACCGTTACAAGTGCGAAACTGCTATGTTGTGACATTCTCGGTAAAGCGCATGCAAGTATCGTGAAACCTTAAAGAACGATGTCATTTAGCGAGATACAGCGTTCTGTACTGTAATAAGTTGGTGAGAAACTGTGAGGTCAAGCAAATATCGTAATTGTGAACGAAACAGTGTAATTGAGCGTCTTTAGATACAAGTGCGAATGTTAGGTTAGGTTGACATATCAACCATCGTAAAACCGCATTAAACAATGTCACTTAGTGAGATGTAGTGTTTTTCAACATTACAAGTCGGGAACTACGATATCTAATGTGAAAGCGCATGAAACCGTCGTAATCTTGTAGAAAACATTGTAAAGTTGCGAGTAAAACGTTTTCTAACGATAGAAGTGCGAAGGTTAGGTTAGGTTAGGTTAGTTTAGGCTAGGTAGCGTCGTGAAACTACCAAAAACGACGTCATCTAAAGAGATAGTGTTGTTTTATTGCGAGTATTAAACTGCGATAGGTGAAATGTTGGGAAAGCACACAAAACGGCATGAACAAGCCAAATACTGCGTCTTCTACCGTTACAAGTGCGAAAGTGCTATATTGTGATATTCTCGTTAAAGCGCATGAAAGCCTCGTGAAACCTTAAAGAACAATGTCATTTAGCGAGATACAACGTTCTGTACTGCAATAAGTTGGTGAAAAACTGTGAGATTATGCAAATATGGTAATTGTGAACAAAACAGTGTAATAGAGCGTTTTTAGATACAAGTGCGAATGTTAGTTTATGTTAAGATATGAACCGTCGTAAAACCGCATTAAACAATGTCAATTAGTGAGATGCAGTGTTTTTCACCATTAAAAGTCGGGAACTGCGATATCTAATGTGAAAGCGCTTGCAACCGTCGTTAGGTTAGGTTAGGTTAGGTTAGGTTAGGTTTTGTTAGGTTAGGTTAGGTTAGGTTAGGTTAGATTAGGTTAGGTTAGGTTAGGTTAGGTTAGGTTAGGTTAGGTTACGTTAGGTTAGGTTAGGTTACGTTAGGTTAGGTTAGGTTACGTTAGGTTAGGTTAGGTTAGGTAAGGATAATTTGGTTAGGTTAGGTAAGGTTAGGTTAGGTTAGGTTAGGTTGGGTTGGGTGTTGTTGGGTTGGGTTGGGTTGGGTTAGGTTAGGTTAGGTTACGTTAGGTTAGGTTAGGTTAGGTCATGTTATGTTAGGTTAGGTTAGGTTACGTTAGGTTAGGTTAGGTCAGGTAAGGTTAGGTTACGTTAGAATAGGTTAGGTTAGGTTAGGTTACGTTAGGTTAGGTTAAGTTAGGTTAGGTTAGGTTTGGTTAGGTTTGGTTAGGTTAGCTTAGGTTAGGTTAGGTTGGGTTGGGTTGGGTTGGGTTAGGTTAGGTTAGGTTAGGTTAGGTTGGGTTAGGTTAGTTTAGGTTAGGTTAGGTTAGGTTGGGTTGGGTTAGGTTAGGTTAGGTTAGGTTACGTTAGGTTAGGTTTGGTTAGGTTAGGTTAGGTTAGGTTAGGTTAGGTTGGGTTAGGCTGGGTTAGGTTACGTTAGGTTAAGGTGTGAACCGTCGTAAAACCGCAATAAACAATGTCACTTCGTGAGATGCAGTGTTTTTCACCTTTACAAGTTGGGAACTGCGATATCTAATGTGAAAGCGCTTGAAACCGTCGTAATGTTGTAGAAAGCAATGTAAAGTAGCGACTAAAACGTTTTCTAACGATAGAAGTGCGAAGGTTATGTTAGGTTGAGTTATGTTAGTTTAAGCTAGGTAGCGTCGTGAAACCACCAAAAACGACGTCATCTAACGAGATAGTGTTGTTTTATTGCGAGTACGAAACTGCGATAGGTAAAATGTGAAAGCACACAAAACGGCATGAACAAGCCAAATACTGCGTGTTGTACCGTTACAAGTGCGAAACTGCTATGTTTTGACATTCTCGGTAAAGCGCATGCAAGTATCGTGAAACCTTAAAGAACGATGTCATTTAGCGAGATACAGCGTTCTGTACTGTAATAAGCTGGTGAGAAACTGTGAGGTCAAGCAAATATCGTAATTGTGAACGAAACAGTGTAATTGAGCGTCTTTAGATACAAGTGCGAATGTTAGGTTAGGTTGACATATCAACCGTCGTAAAACCGCATTAAACAATGTCACTTAGTGAGATGTACTGTTTTTCAACATTACAAGTCGGGAACTACGATATCTAATGTGAAAGCGCATGAAACCGTCGTAATCTTGTAGAAAACATTGTAAAGTTGCGAGTAAAACGTTTTCTAACGATAGAAGTGCGAAGGTTAGGTTAGGTTAGGTTAGTTTAAGCTAGGTAGCGTCGTGAAACTACCGAAAACGACGTCATCTAACGAGATAGTGTTGTTTTATAGCGAGTATTAAACTGCGATAGGTGAAATGTTGTGAAAGTACACAAAACGGCATGAACAAGCCAAATACTGCGTGTTCTACCGTTACAAGTGCAAAACTGCTATATTGTGATATTCTCGTTAAAGCGCATGCAAGCATCGTGAAACCCTAAAGAACAATGTCATTTAGCGAGATACAACGTTCTGTACTGCAATAAGTTGGTGAAAAACTGTGAGGTTATGCAAATATGGTAATTGTGAACAAAACAGTGTAATAGAGCGTTTTTAGATACAAGTGCGAATGTTAGGTTAGGTTAAGATATGAACCGTCGTAAAACCGCATTAAACAATGTCAATTAGTGAGATGCAGTGTTTTTCACCATTAAAAGTCGGGAACTGCGATATCTAATGTGAAAGCGCTTGCAACCGTCGTTAGGTTAGGTTAGGTTAGGTTAGGTTAGGTTTTGTTAGGTTAGGTTAGGTTAGGTTAGGTTAGATTAGGTTAGGTTGGGTTGAGTTGGGTTAGGTTAGGTTAGGTTAGGTTAGGTTGGGTTAGGTTAGGTTAGGTTAGGTTAGGTTAGGTAAGGATAATTTGGTTAGGTTAGGTAAGGTTAGGTTAGGTTAGGTTAGGTTGGGTTGGGTGTTGTTGGGTTGGGTTGGGTTGGGTTAGGTTGGGTTAGGTTAGGTTAGGTTACGTTAGGTTAGGTTAGGTTAGGTTACGTTAGGTTATGTTAGGTTAGGTTAGGTTAGGTTACGTTAGGTTAGGTTAGGTCAGGTAAGGTTAGGTTACGTTAGAATAGGTTAGGTTAGGTTAGGTTACGTTAGGTTAGGTTAAGTTAGGTTAGGTTAGGTTTGGTTAGGTTTGGTTAGGTTAGCTTAGGTTAGGTTAGGTTGGGTTGGGTTGGGTTGGGTTAGGTTAGGTTAGGTTAGGTTGGGTTAGGTTAGTTTAGGTTAGGTTAGGTTAGGTTGGGTTGGGTTGGGTTAGGTTAGGTTAGGTTAGGTTAGGTAAGGTTAGGTGAGGTTAGGTTAGGTTACGTTAGGTTAAGGTATGAACCGTCGTAAAACCGCATTAAACAATGTCACTTAGTGAGATGCAGTGTTTTTCACCTTTAAAAGTTGGGAACTGTGATATCTAATGTGAAAGCGCTTGAAACTGTCGTATTGTTGTAGAAAGCAATGCAAAGTAGCGAGTAAAACGTTTTCTAACGATAGAAGTGCGAAGGTTATGTTAGGTTGAGTTATGTTAGTTTAAGCTAGGTAGCGTCGTGAAACTACCAAAAACAACGTCATCTAACGAGATAGTGTTGTTTTATTGCGAGTACGAAACTGCCATAGGTGAAATGTTGTGAAAGCACACAAAACGGCATGAACAAGCCAAATACTGCGTGTTGTACCGTTACAAGTGCGAAACTGCTATGTTGTGATATTCTCGTTAAAGCGCATGCAAGCATCGTGAAACCTTAAAGAACGATGTCATTTAGCGAGATACAGCGTTCTGTACTGCAATAAGTTGGTGAAAAACTGTGAGGTTATGCAAATATCCTAATTGTGAACGAAACAGTGTAATAGAGCGTTTTTTAATACAAGTGCGAATGTTAGGTTAGGTTAAGATATGAACCGTCGTAAAACCGCATTAAACAATGTCACTTAGTGAGATGCAGTGTTTTTCACCATTACAAGTCGGGAACTGCGATATCTAATGTGAAAGCGCTTGCAAACGTCGTTAGGTTAGGTTAGGTTAGGTTAGGTTAGGTTAGGTTACGTTAGGTTAGGTTAGGTTAGGTTTGGTTAGGTTAGGTTAGGTTAGGTTAGGGATGTTAGGTAAGGTTTGGTTAGGTTAGGTTAGGTTAGGTTGGGTTAGGTTAAGATATGAACCGCGCTAAAACCGCATTAAACAAAGTCACTTAGTGAGATGCTGTGTTTTTCACCATTACAAGTCGGGAACTGCGATATCTAATGTGAAAGCGCATGAAACCGTCGTAATCTTGTAGAAAACATTGTAAAGTAGCGAATAAAACGTTTTCTAACGATAGAAGTGCGAAGGTTCGGTAAGTTTGAGCTAGGTAGCGTCGTGAAACCACCAAAAACGATGTCATCTAACGAGATAGTGTTGTTTTATTGCGAGTACGAAACTGCGATAGGTAAAATATTGGGAAAGCACACAAAATGGCATGAACTAGCCAGATACTGCGTCTTGTACCGTTACAAGTGCGAAACTGCTATAATGTGATATTCTCGTTAAAGCGCATGCAAGCATCGTGAAACCTTAAAGAACGATGTCATTTAGCGAGATACAGCGTTCTGTACTGCAATAAGTTGGTGAAAAACTGTGAGGTTATGCAAATATCGTAATTGTGAACGAAACAGTGTAATAGAGCGTTTTTCAATACAAGTACGAATGTTAGGTTAGGTTAAGATATGAACCGTCGTAAAACCGCATTAAACAATGTCACTTAGTGAGATGCAGTGTTTTTCACCATTACAAGTCGGGAACTGCGCAGGGCTCGGTCCTTGGGCCTCTTCTTTTCTTAATTTATCTCAACGATGTTGTCGAAATAACAAAAAATACAAAGGTCAAACTCCGTCTATACGCCGACGACTGTGTCCTCTATTCTTGTATTAGTACCTCCCGTGACCAAATACAGTTAAATAATGTTTTTTCTTCTTTCCGTACCTGGAGCTCAACGTGGCAAATGGCACTAAACCTTAACAAAACGGTAAGCATGACATTCACAAACAAGAAGGAACCCCTACGTTTTTCCTATGGCCAGAACATGAAGCATGTCAACGAATACAAGTATCTTGGCGTAACCTTCTCACCGAACTTAAAATGGCATAAACATATAAACCTAATCTGCTCGAAAGCGCTCCGAAAATTGGGCTTCTTGAAGCGAACGTTAAAAGGTGCAACTCACGAATGCAAACTAACAGCATACAAATCCCTGATACGGCCTGTTCTTGAATACGCCTCCGTTGTCTGGTCACCTCACTGCGCATGCGACATAGCACACTTGGAAGGTGTTCAAAAAAAGCAATAAGATTCATATATCACCGTTATGATCAGAATTTTTCGCCTTCGTCACACGCTGTACGTCTATCACTCAAATCACTTGAACACAGACGTACTTGTGAGCGTATCGGCACTTTACATAAAATTGTGAACAAGATAATCACCATTGACATGCCCATTTCCTTTTCCAACTCCGTTGCAAACACTCGCAGGTCAAACCCCATAAACATCACACCCTTCATGCCATTTCTAGATTGTTTTAAGTTTTCATTTTTGCCTTTCACAGTGGAATTGTGGAATAATCTGGATGTTTCTCTCCGAAAGTTGCCTACCAATAGTTTTTTGAATGAACTACCAAGCCATGTGTTTTGTTAATTTAGTGTGTATTCACTGTTATGGACTCACTCCTGCAATGTCTCGAACTGAGAGACAGCAGTATTTGTAAATAAAATAAATAAATAAATAAATCTAATGTGAAAGCGCTTGCAAACGTCGTTAGGTTAGGTTAGGTAAGGTTAGGTTAGGTTAGGTTACGTTAGGTTAGGTTTGGTTAGGTTAGGTTAGGTTGTTAGGTTAGGTTGGGTTAGGTTAGGTTAGGTTACGTTAGGTTAAGGTATGAACCGTCGTAAAACCGCATTAAACAATGTCACTTAGTGAGATGTAGTGTTTTTCACCTTTACAAGTTGGGAACTGCGATATCTAATGTGAAAGCGCTTGAAACCGTCGTAATGTTGTAGAAAGCAATGTAAAGTAGCGAGTAAAACGTTTTCTAACGATAGAAGTGCGAAGGTTATGTTAGGTTGAGTTATGTTAGTTTAAGCTACGTAGCGTCGTGAAACCACCAAAATCGACGTCATCTAACGAGATAGTGTTGTTTTATTGCGAGTACGAAACTGCGATAGGTAAAATGTTGTGAAAGCACACAAAACGGCATGAACAAGCCAAATGCTGCGTTTTGTACCGTTACAAGTGCGAAACTGCTTTGTTGTGACATTCTCGGTAAAGCGCATGCAAGTATCGTGAAACCTTAAAGAACGATGTCCTTTAGCGAGATACAGCGTTCTGTACTGTAATAAGTTGGTGAGAAACTGTGAGGTCAAGCAAATATCGTAATTGTGAACGAAACAGTGTAATTGAGCGGCTTTAGATACAAGTGTAATGTTAGGTTAGGTTCACATATCAACCGTCGTAAAACCGCATTAAACAATGTCACTTAGTGAGATGTAGTGTTTTTCAACATTACAAGTCGGGAACTACGATATCTAATGTGAAAGCGCATGAAACCGTCGTAATCTTGTAGAAAACATTGTAAAGTTGCGAGTAAAACGTTTTCTAACGATAGAAGTGCGAAGGTTAGGTTAGGTTAGGTTAGTTTAAGCTAGGTAGCGTCGTGAAACTACCAAAAACGACGTCATCTAACGAGATAGTGTTGTTTTATTGCGAGTATTAAACTGCGATAAGTGAAATGTTGTGAAAGCACACAAAACGGCATGAACAAGCCAAATACTGCGTGTTCTACCGTTACAAGTGCGAAACTGCTATATTGTGATATTCTCGTTAAAGCGCATGCAAGCATCGTGAAACCTTAAAGAACAATGTCATTTAGCGAGATACAACGTTCTGTACTGCAATAAGTTGGTGAAAAACTGTGAGGTTATGCAAATATGGTAATTGTGAACAAAACAGTGTAATAGAGCGTTTTTAGATACAAGTGCGAATGTTAGGTTAGGTTAAGATATGAACCGTCGTAAAACCGCATTAAACAATGTCAATTAGTGAGATGCAGTGTTTTTCACCATTAAAAGTCGGGAACTGCGATATCTAATGTGAAAGCGCTTGCAACCGTCGTTAGGTTAGGTTAGGTTAGGTTAGGTTAGGTTAGGTTTTGTTAGGTTAGGTTAGGTTAGATTAGGTTAGGTTGGGTTGAGTTGGGTTAGGTTAGGTTAGGTTAGGTTAGGTTGGGTTAGGTTAGGTTAGGTTACGTTAGGTTAGATTAGGTTACGTTAGGTTAGGTTAGGTTACGTTAGGTTAGGTTAGGTTAGGTTAGGTTGGGTTGGGTGTTGTTGGGTTGGGTTGGGTTAGGTTGGGTTAGGTTAGGTTAGGTTACGTTAGGTTATGTTAGGTTAGGTTAGGTGACGTTAGGTTATGTTAGGTTAGGTTAGGTACGTTAGGTTAGGTTAGGTCAGGTAAGGTTAGGTTACGTTAGAATAGGTTAGGTTAGGTTAGGTTACGTTAGGTTAGGTTAAGTTAGGTTAGGTTAGGTTTGGTTAGGTTTGGTTAGGTTAGCTTAGGTTAGGTTAGGTTGGGTTGGGTTGGGTTGGGTTGGGTTAGGTTAGGTTAGGTTAGGTTGGGTTAGGTTAGTTTAGGTTAGGTTAGGTTAGGTTAGGTTGGGTTGGGTTGGGTTAGGTTAGGTTAGGTTAGGTAAGGTTAGGTTAGGTTAGGTTAGGTTAAGGTATGAACCGTCGTAAAACCGCATTAAACAATGTCACTTAGTGAGATGCAGTGTTTTTCACCTTTACAAGTTGGGAACTGCGATATCTAATGTGAAAGCGCTTGAAACCGTCGTAATGTTGTAGAAAGCATTGTAAAGTAGCGAATAAAACGTTTTCTAACGATAGAAGTGCGAAGGTTCGGTTAGTTTGAGCTAGGTAGCGTCGTGAAACCACCAAAAACGATGTCATCTAACGAGATAGTGTTGTTTTATTGCGAGTACGAAACTGCGATAGGTGAAATATTGGGAAAGCACACAAAATGGCATGAACTAGCCAGATACTGCGTCTTGTGCCATTACAAGTGCGAAACTGCTTTAATGTGATATTCTCGTTAAAGCGCATGCAAGTATCGTGAAACCTTAAAGAACGATGTCATTTAGCGAGATACAGCGTTCTGAACTGTAATAAGTTGGTGAGAAACTGTGAGGTCAAGCAAATATCGTAATTGTGAACGAAACAGTGTAATTGAGCGTATTTAGATACAAGTGCGAATGTTAGGTTAGGTTGAGATATTAACCGTCGTAAAACCGCATTAAACAATGTCACTTAGCAAGATGTAGTGTTTTTCAACATTACAAGTCGGGAACTACGATATCTATTGTGAAAGCGCATGAAACCGTCGTAATCTTGTAGAAAACATTGTAAAGTTGCGAGTAAAACGTTTTCTAACGATAGAAGTGCGAAGGTTAGCTTGAGTTATGTTAGTTTAAGCTATGTAGCGTCGTGAGACCACCAAAAAGGACGTCATCTAACGAGATAGTGTTGTTTTATTGCATGTACGTAACTGCAATAGGTGAAATGTTGTGAAAGTACACAAAACGGCTTGAACAAGCCAGATACTGCGTGTTGTACCGTTACAAGTGCGAAACTGCTATAATGTGATATTCTTGTTAAAGCGCATGCAAGCATCGTGAAATCTTATAGAACGATGTCATTTAGCGAGATACAGCGTTCTGTACTGCAATAAGTTGGTGAAAAACTGTGAGGTTATGCAAATATCGTAATTGTGAACGAAACAGTGTAATAGAGCGTTTTTCCATACAAGTACGAATGTTAGGTTAGGTTAAGATATGAACCGTCGTAAAACCGCATTAAACAATGTCACTTAGTGAGATGCAGTCTTTTTCACCATTACAAGTCGGGAACTACGATATCTAATGTGAAAGCGCATGAAACCGTCGTAATCTGGTAGAAAACATTGCAAAGTTGCGAGTAAAACGTTTTCTAACGATAGAAGTGCGAAGGTTAGGTTAGGTTAGGTTAGTTTAGGCTAGGTAGCGTCGTGAAACTACCAAAAACGACGTCATTTAAAGAGATAGTTGTTTTATTGCGAGTATTAAACTGCGATAGGTGAAATGTTGTGAAAGCACACAAAACGGCATGAACAAGCCAAATACTGCGTGTTCTACCGTTACAAGTGCAAAACTGCTATATTGTGATATTCTCGTTAAAGCGCATGCAAGCATCGTGAAACCTTAAAGAACAATGTCATTTAGCGAGATACAGCGTTCTGTACTGCAATAAGTTGGTGAAAAACTGTGAGGTTATGCAAATATCGTAATTGTGAACGAAACAGTGTAATAGAGCGTTTTTCAATACAAGTACGAATGTTAGGTTAGGTTAAGATATGAACCGTCGTAAAACCGCATTAAACAATGTCACTTAGTGAGATGCAGTGTTTTTCACCATTACAAGTCGGGAACTGGGATATCTAATGTGAAAGCGCTTGCAAACGTCGTTAGGTTAGGTTAGGTTAGGTTAGGTTAGGTTACGTTAGGTTAGGTTAGGTTAGGTTAGGTTATGTTAGGTTAGGTTGGGTTAGGTTAGGTTAGGTTACGTTAGGTTAAGGTATGAACCGTCGTAAAACCGCAATAAACAATGTCACTTTGTGAGATGCAGTGTTTTTCACCTTTACAAGTTGGGAACTGCGATATCTAATGTGAAAGCGCTTGAAACCGTCGTAATGTTGTAGAAAGCAATGTAAAGTAGCGAGTAAAACGTTTTCTAACGATAGAAGTGCGAAGGTTATGTTAGGTTGAGTTATGTTAGTTTAAGCTAGGTAGCGTCGTGAAACCACCAAAAACGACGTCATCTAACGAGATAGTGTTGTTTTATTGCGAGTACGAAACTGCGATAGGTAAAATGTGAAAGCACACAAAACGGCATGAACAAGCCAAATACTGCGTGTTGTACCGTTACAAGTGTGAAACTGCTATATTGTGATATTCTCGGTAAAGCGCATGCAAGTATCGTGAAACCTTAAAGAACGATGTCATTTAGCGAGATACAGCGTTCTGTACTGTAATAAGTTGGTGAGAAACTGTGAGGTCAAGCAAATATCGTAATTGTGAACGAAACAGTGTAATTGAGCGTCTTTAGATACAAGTGCGAATGTTAGGTTAGGTTGACATATCAACCGTCGTAAAACCGCATTAAACAATGTCACTTAGTGAGATGTAGTGTTTTTCAACATTACAAGTCGGGAACTACGATATCTAATGTGAAAGCGCATGAAACCGTCGTAATCTTGTAGAAAACATTATAAAGTTGCGAGTAAAACGTTTTCTAACGATAGAAGTGCGAATATTAGTTTGGGTTAGGTTAGTTTAAGCTAGGTAGCGTCGTGAAACTACCAAAAACGACGTCATCTAACGAGATAGTGTTGTTTTATAGCGAGTATAAAACTGCGATAGGTGAAATGTTGTGAAAGCACTCAAAACGGCATGAACAAGCCAAATACTGCGTGTTCTACCGTTACAAGTGCGAAACTGCTATATTGTGATATTCTCGTTAAAGCGCATGAAAGCATCGTGAAACCTTAAAGAACAAAGTCATTTAGCGAGATACAACGTTCTGTACTGCAATAAGTTGGTGAAAAACTGTGAGGTTATGCAAATATGGTAATTGTGAACAAAACAGTGTAATAGAGCGTTTTTAGATACAAGTGCGAATGTTAGCTTAGGTTAAGATATGAACCGTCGTAAAACCGCATTAAACATTGTCAATTAGTGAGATGCAGTGTTTTTCACCATTAAAAGTCGGGAACTGCGATATCTAATGTGAAAGCGCTTGCAATCGTCGTTAGGTTAGGTTAGGTTAGGTTAGGTTAGGTTTTGTTAGGTTAGGTTAGGTTAGGTTAGGTTAGATTAGGTTAGGTTGGGTTGAGTTGGGTTAGGTTAGGTTAGGTTAGGTTAGGTTGGGTTAGGTTAGGTTAGGTTAGGTTAGGTTAGGTTACGTTAGGTTAGGTTAGGTTAGGTAAGGATAATTTGGTTAGGTTAGGTAAGGATAGGTTAGGTTAGGTTAGGTTAGGTTAGGTTAGCTTAGGTTAGGTTAGGTTGGGTTGGGTTGGGTTGGGTTAGGTTAGGTTAGGTTAGGTTAGGTTGGGTTAGGTTAGTTTAGGTTAGGTTAGGTTAGGTTAGGTTGGGTTGGGTTGGGTTAGGTTAGGTTAGGTTAGGTAAGGTTAGGTTAGGTTAGGTTAGGTCAGGTTAGGTTAAGGTATGAACCGTCGTAAAACCGCATTAAACAATGTCACTTAGTGAGATGCAGTGTTTTTCACCTTTACAAGTTGGGAACTGTGATATCTAATGTGAAAGCGCTTGAAACCGTCGTATTGTTGTAGAAAGCAATGTAAAGTAGCGAGTAAAACGTTTTCTAACGATAGAAGTGCGAAGGTTATGTTAGGTTGAGTTATGTTAGTTTAAGCTAGGTAGCGTCGTGAAACTACCAAAAACAACGTCATCTAACGAGATAGTGTTGTTTTATTGCGAGTACGAAACTGCGATAGGTGAAATGTTGTGAAAGCACACAAAACGGCATGAACAAGCCAAATACTGCGTGTTGTACCGTTACAAGTGCGAAACTGCTATGTTGTGATATTCTCGTTAAAGCGCATGCAAGCATCGTGAAACCTTAAAGAACGATGTCATTTAGCGAGATACAGCGTTCTGTACTGCAATAAGTTGGTGAAAAACTGTGAGGTTATGCAAATATCCTAATTGTGAACGAAACAGTGTAATAGAGCGTTTTTTAATACAAGTGCGAATGTTAGGTTAGGTTAAGATATGAACCGTCGTAAAACCGCATTAAACAATGTCACTTAGTGAGATGCAGTGTTTTTCACCATTAGAAGTCGGGAACTGCGATATCTAATGTGAAAGCGCTTGCAAACGTCGTTAGGTTAGGTTAGGTTAGGTTAGGTTAGGTTAGGTTAGGTTACGTTAGGTTAGGTTTGGTTAGGTTAGGTTAGGTTAGGTTAGGTTGTTAGGTTAGGTTGGGTTAGGTTAGGTTAGGTTACGTTAGGTTAAGGTATGAACCGTCGTAAAACCGCATTAAACAATGTCACTTAGTGAGATGCAGTGTTTTTCACCTTTACAAGTTGGGAACTGCGATATCTAATGTGAAAGCGCTTGAAACCGTCGTAATGTTGTAGAAAGCAATGTAAAGTAGCGAGTAAAACGTTTTCTAACGATAGAAGTGCGAAGGTTATGTTAGGTTGAGTTATGTTAGTTTAAGCTACGTAGCGTCGTGAAACCACCAAAAACGACGTCATCTAACGAGATAGTGTTGTTTTATTGCGAGTACGAAACTGCGATAGGTAAAATGTTGTGAAAGTACACAAAACGGCATGAACAAGCCAAATACTGCGTGTTGTACCGTTACAAGTGCGAAACTGCTATGTTGTGACATTCTCGGTAAAGCGCATGCAAGTATCGTGAAACCTTAAAGAACGATGTCCTTTAGCGAGATACAGCGTTTTGTACTGTAATAAGTTGGTGAGAAACTGTGAGGTCAAGCAAATATCGTAATTGTGAACGAAACAGTGTAATTGAGCGTCTTTAGATACAAGTGCGAATGTTAGGTTAGGTTCACATATCAACCGTCGTAAAACCGCATTAAACAATGTCACTTAGTGAGATGTAGTGTTTTTCAACATTACAAGTCGGGAACTACGATATCTAATGTGAAAGCGCATGAAACCGTCGTAATCTTGTAGAAAACATTGTAAAGTTGCGAGTAAAACGTTTTCTAACGATAGAAGTGCGAAGGTTAGGTTAGCTTAGGTTAGTTTAAGCTAGGTAGCGTCGTGAAACTACCAAAAACGACGTCATCTAACGAGATAGTGTTGTTTTATTGCGAGTATTAAACTGCGATAGGTGAAATGTTGTGAAAGCACTCAAAACGGCATGAACAAGCCAAATACTGCGTGTTCTACCGTTACAAGTGCGAAACTGCTATATTGTGATATTCTCGTTAAAGCGCATGAAAGCATCGTGAAACCTTAAAGAACAAAGTCATTTAGCGAGATACAACGTTCTGTACTGCAATAAGTTGGTGAAAAACTGTGAGGTTATGCAAATATGGTAATTGTGAACAAAACAGTGTAATAGAGCGTTTTTAGATACAAGTGCGAATGTTAGCTTAGGTTAGGATATGAACCGTCGTAAAACCGCATTAAACATTGTCAATTAGTGAGATGCAGTGTTTTTCACCATTAAAAGTCGGGAACTGCGATATCTAATGTGAAAGCGCTTGCAATCGTCGTTAGGTTAGGTTAGGTTAGGTTAGGTTAGGTTTTGTTAGGTTAGGTTAGGTTAGGTTAGGTTAGATTAGGTTAGGTTGGGTTGAGTTGGGTTAGGTTAGGTTAGGTTAGGTTAGGTTGGGTTAGGTTAGGTTAGGTTAGGTTAGGTTAGGTTACGTTAGGTTAGGTTAGGTTAGGTAAGGATAATTTGGTTAGGTTAGGTAAGGATAGGTTAGGTTAGGTTAGGTTAGGTTAGGTTAGGTTAGCTTAGGTTAGGTTAGGTTGGGTTGGGTTGGGTTGGGTTAGGTTAGGTTAGGTTAGGTTAGGTTGGGTTAGGTTAGTTTAGGTTAGGTTAGGTTAGGTTAGGTTGGGTTGGGTTGGGTTAGGTTAGGTTAGGTTAGGTAAGGTTAGGTTAGGTTAGGTTAGGTCAGGTTAGGTTAAGGTATGAACCGTCGTAAAACCGCATTAAACAATGTCACTTAGTGAGATGCAGTGTTTTTCACCTTTACAAGTTGGGAACTGTGATATCTAATGTGAAAGCGCTTGAAACCGTCGTATTGTTGTAGAAAGCAATGTAAAGTAGCGAGTAAAACGTTTTCTAACGATAGAAGTGCGAAGGTTATGTTAGGTTGAGTTATGTTAGTTTAAGCTAGGTAGCGTCGTGAAACTACCAAAAACAACGTCATCTAACGAGATAGTGTTGTTTTATTGCGAGTACGAAACTGCGATAGGTGAAATGTTGTGAAAGCACACAAAACGGCATGAACAAGCCAAATACTGCGTGTTGTACCGTTACAAGTGCGAAACTGCTATGTTGTGATATTCTCGTTAAAGCGCATGCAAGCATCGTGAAACCTTAAAGAACGATGTCATTTAGCGAGATACAGCGTTCTGTACTGCAATAAGTTGGTGAAAAACTGTGAGGTTATGCAAATATCCTAATTGTGAACGAAACAGTGTAATAGAGCGTTTTTTAATACAAGTGCGAATGTTAGGTTAGGTTAAGATATGAACCGTCGTAAAACCGCATTAAACAATGTCACTTAGTGAGATGCAGTGTTTTTCACCATTAGAAGTCGGGAACTGCGATATCTAATGTGAAAGCGCTTGCAAACGTCGTTAGGTTAGGTTAGGTTAGGTTAGGTTAGGTTAGGTTAGGTTACGTTAGGTTAGGTTTGGTTAGGTTAGGTTAGGTTAGGTTAGGTTGTTAGGTTAGGTTGGGTTAGGTTAGGTTAGGTTACGTTAGGTTAAGGTATGAACCGTCGTAAAACCGCATTAAACAATGTCACTTAGTGAGATGCAGTGTTTTTCACCTTTACAAGTTGGGAACTGCGATATCTAATGTGAAAGCGCTTGAAACCGTCGTAATGTTGTAGAAAGCAATGTAAAGTAGCGAGTAAAACGTTTTCTAACGATAGAAGTGCGAAGGTTATGTTAGGTTGAGTTATGTTAGTTTAAGCTACGTAGCGTCGTGAAACCACCAAAAACGACGTCATCTAACGAGATAGTGTTGTTTTATTGCGAGTACGAAACTGCGATAGGTAAAATGTTGTGAAAGTACACAAAACGGCATGAACAAGCCAAATACTGCGTGTTGTACCGTTACAAGTGCGAAACTGCTATGTTGTGACATTCTCGGTAAAGCGCATGCAAGTATCGTGAAACCTTAAAGAACGATGTCCTTTAGCGAGATACAGCGTTCTGTACTGTAATAAGTTGGTGAGAAACTGTGAGGTCAAGCAAATATCGTAATTGTGAACGAAACAGTGTAATTGAGCGTCTTTAGATACAAGTGCGAATGTTAGGTTAGGTTCACATATCAACCGTCGTAAAACCGCATTAAACAATGTCACTTAGTGAGATGTAGTGTTTTTCAACATTACAAGTCGGGAACTACGATATCTAATGTGAAAGCGCATGAAACCGTCGTAATCTTGTAGAAAACATTGTAAAGTTGCGAGTAAAACGTTTTCTAACGATAGAAGTGCGAAGGTTAGGTTAGCTTAGGTTAGTTTAAGCTAGGTAGCGTCGTGAAACTACCAAAAACGACGTCATCTAACGAGATAGTGTTGTTTTATTGCGAGTATTAAACTGCGATAGGTGAAATGTTGTGAAAGCACACAAAACGGCATGAACGAGCCAAATACTGCGTGTTCTACCGTTACAAGTGCGAAACTGCTATATTGTGATATTCTCGTTAAAGCGCATGCAAGCATCGTGAAACCTTAAAGAACAATGTCATTTAGCGAGATACAGCGTTCTGTACTGCAATAAGTTGGTGAAAAACTGTGAGGTTATGCAAATATCGTAATTGTGAACGAAACAGTGTAATAGAGCGTTTTTCAATACAAGTACGAATGTTAGGTTAGGTTAAGATATGAACCGTCGTAAAACCGCATTAAAAAATGTCACTTAGTGAGATGCAGTGTTTTTCACCATTACAAGTCGGGAACTGCGATATCTAATGTGAAAGCGCTTGCAAACGTCGTTAGGTTAGGTTAGGTTAGGTTAGGTTACGTTAGGTTAGGTTTGGTTAGGTTAGGTTAGGTTAGGTTAGGTTAGGTTATGTTAGGTTAGGTTGGGTTAGGTTAGGTTAGGTACGTTAGGTTAAGGTATGAACCGTCGTAAAACCGCATTAAACAATGTCACTTAGTGAGATGCAGTGGTTTTCACCTTTACAAGTTGGGAACTGCGATGTCTAATGTGAAAGCGCTTGAAACCGTCGTAATGTTGTAGAAAGCAATGTAAAGTAGCGAGTAAAACGTTTTCTAACGATAGAAGTGCGAAGGTTATGTTAGGTTGAGTTATGTTAGTTTAAGCTACGTAGCGTCGTGAAACCACCAAAAACGACGTCATCTAACGAGATAGTGTTGTTTTATTGCGAGTACGAAACTGCGATAGGTAAAATGTTGTGAAAGCACACAAAACGGCATGAACAAGCCAAATACTGCGTGTTGTACCGTTACAAGTGCGAAACTGCTATGTTGTGACATTCTCGGTAAAGCGCATGCAAGTATCGTGAAACCTTAAAGAACGATGTCCTTTAGCGAGATACAGCGTTCTGTACTGTAATAAGTTGGTGAGAAACTGTGAGGTCAAGCAAATATCGTAATTGTGAACGAAACAGTGTAATTGAGCGTCTTTAGATACAAGTGCGAATGTTAGGTTAGGTTCACATATCAACCGTCGTAAAACCGCATTAAACAATGTCACTTAGTGAGATGTAGTGTTTTTCAACATTACAAGTCGGGAACTACGATATCTAATGTGAAAGCGCATGAAACCGTCGTAATCTTGTAGAAAACATTGTAAAGTTGCGAGTAAAACGTTTTCTAACGATAGAAGTGCGAAGGTTAGGTTAGGTTAGGTTAGTTTAAGCTAGGTAGCGTCGTGAAACTACCAAAAACGACGTCATCTAACGAGATAGTGTTGTTTTATTGCGAGTATTAAACTGCGATAGGTGAAATGTTGTGAAAGCACACAAAACGGCATGAACGAGCCAAATACTGCGTGTTCTACCGTTACAAGTGCGAAACTGCTATATTGTGATATTCTCGTTAAAGCGCATGCAAGCATCGTGAAACCTTAAAGAACAATGTCATTTAGCGAGATACAGCGTTCTGTACTGCAATAAGTTGGTGAAAAACTGTGAGGTTATGCAAATATCGTAATTGTGAACGAAACAGTGTAATAGAGCGTTTTTCAATACAAGTACGAATGTTAGGTTAGGTTAAGATATGAACCGTCGTAAAACCGCATTAAAAAATGTCACTTAGTGAGATGCAGTGTTTTTCACCATTACAAGTCGGGAACTGCGATATCTAATGTGAAAGCGCTTGCAAACGTCGTTAGGTTAGGTTAGGTTAGGTTAGGTTACGTTAGGTTAGGTTTGGTTAGGTTAGGTTAGGTTAGGTTAGGTTAGGTTATGTTAGGTTAGGTTGGGTTAGGTTAGGTTAGGTACGTTAGGTTAAGGTATGAACCGTCGTAAAACCGCATTAAACAATGTCACTTAGTGAGATGCAGTGGTTTTCACCTTTACAAGTTGGGAACTGCGATGTCTAATGTGAAAGCGTTTGAAACCGTCGTAATGTTGTAGAAAGCAATGTAAAGTAGCGAGTAAAACGTTTTCTAACGATAGAAGTGCGAAGGTTATGTTAGGTTGAGTTATGTTAGTTTAGGCTATGTAGCGTCGTGAGACCACCAAAAAGGACGTCATCTAACGAGATAGTGTTGTTTTATTGCATGTACGAAACTGCAATAGGTGAAATGTTGTGAAAGTACACAAAACGGCTTGAACAAGCCAGATACTGCGTGTTGTACCGTTACAACTGCGAAACTGCTATAATGTGATATTCTCTTTAAAGCGCATGCAAGCATCGTGAAACCTTAAAGAACGATGTCATTTAGCGAGGTACAGCGTTCTGTACTGCAATAAGTTGGTGAGAAACTGTGAGGTCAAGCAAATATCGTAATTGTGAACGAAACAGTGTAATAGAGCGTTTTTCAATACAAGTACGAATGTTAGGTTAGGTTAAGATATGAACCGTCGTAAAACCGCATTAAACAATGTCACTTAGTGAGATGCAGTGTTTTTCACCATTACAAGTCGGGAACTGCGATATCTAATGTGAAAGCGCTTGCAAACGTCGTTAGGTTAGGTTAGGTTAGGTTAGGTTAGGTTACGTTAGGTTAGGTTTGGTTAGGTTAGGTTAGGTTAGGTTAGGTTGTTAGGTTAGGTTGGGTTAGGTTAGGTTAGGTTACGTTAGGTTAAGGTATGAACCGTCGTAAAACCGCATTAAACAATGTCACTTAGTGAGATGCAGTGTTTTTCACCTTTACAAGTTGGGAACTGCGATATCTAATGTGAAAGCGCTTGAAACCGTCGTAATGTTGTAGAAAGCAATGTAAAGTAGCGAGTAAAACGTTTTCTAACGATAGAAGTGCGAAGGTTATGTTAGGTTGAGTTATGTTAGTTTAAGCTACGTAGCGTCGTGAAACCACCAAAAACGACGTCATCTAACGAGATAGTGTTGTTTTATTGCGAGTACGAAACTGCGATAGGTAAAATGTTGTGAAAGCACACAAAACGGCATGAACAAGCCAAATACTGCGTGTTGTACCGTTACAAGTGCGAAACTGCTATGTTGTGACATTCTCGGTAAAGCGCATGCAAGTATCGTGAAACCTTAAAGAACGATGTCCTTTAGCGAGATACAGCGTTCTGTACTGTAATAAGTTGGTGAGAAACTGTGAGGTCAAGCAAATATCGTAATTGTGAACGAAACAGTGTAATTGAGCGTCTTTAGATACAAGTGCGAATGTTAGGTTAGGTTCACATATCAACCGTCGTAAAACCGCATTAAACAATGTCACTTAGTGAGATGTAGTGTTTTTCAACATTACAAGTCGGGAACTACGATATCTAATGTGAAAGCGCATGAAACCGTCGTAATCTTGTAGAAAACATTGTAAAGTTGCGAGTAAAACGTTTTCTAACGATAGAAGTGCGAAGGTTAGGTTAGCTTAGGTTAGTTTAAGCTAGGTAGCGTCGTGAAACTACCAAAAACGACGTCATCTAACGAGATAGTGTTTTTTTATTGCGAGTATTAAACTGCGATAGGTGAAATGTTGTGAAAGCACACAAAACGGCATGAACGAGCCAAATACTGCGTGTTCTACCGTTACAAGTGCGAAACTGCTATATTGTGATATTCTCGTTAAAGCGCATGCAAGCATCGTGAAACCTTAAAGAACAATGTCATTTAGCGAGATACAGCGTTCTGTACTGCAATAAGTTGGTGAAAAACTGTGAGGTTATGCAAATATCGTAATTGTGAACGAAACAGTGTAATAGAGCGTTTTTCAATACAAGTACGAATGTTAGGTTAGGTTAAGATATGAACCGTCGTAAAACCGCATTAAAAAATGTCACTTAGTGAGATGCAGTGTTTTTCACCATTACAAGTCGGGAACTGCGATATCTAATGTGAAAGCGCTTGCAAACGTCGTTAGGTTAGGTTAGGTTAGGTTACGTTAGGTTAGGTTTGGTTAGGTTAGGTTAGGTTAGGTTAGGTTATGTTAGGTTAGGTTGGGTTAGGTTAGGTTAGGTACGTTAGGTTAAGGTATGAACCGTCGTAAAACCGCATTAAACAATGTCACTTAGTGAGATGCAGTGGTTTTCACCTTTACAAGTTGGGAACTGCGATGTCTAATGTGAAAGCGCTTGAAACCGTCGTAATGTTGTAGAAAGCAATGTAAAGTAGCGAGTAAAACGTTTTCTAACGATAGAAGTGCGAAGGTTATGTTAGGTTGAGTTATGTTAGTTTAAGCTACGTAGCGTCGTGAAACCACCAAAAACGACGTCATCTAACGAGATAGTGTTGTTTTATTGCTAGTACGAAACTGCGATAGGTAAAATGTTGTGAAAGCACACAAAACGGCATGAACAAGCCAAATACTGCGTGTTGTACCGTTACAAGTGCGAAACTGCTATGTTGTGACATTCTCGGTAAAGCGCATGCAAGTATCGTGAAACCTTAAAGAACGATGTCCTTTAGCGAGATACAGCGTTCTGTACTGTAATAAGTTGGTGAGAAACTGTGAGGTCAAGCAAATATCGTAATTGTGAACGAAACAGTGTAATTGAGCGTCTTTAGATACAAGTGCGAATGTTAGGTTAGGTTCACATATCAACCGTCGTAAAACCGCATTAAACAATGTCACTTAGTGAGATGTAGTGTTTTTCAACATTACAAGTCGGGAACTACGATATCTAATGTGAAAGCGCATGAAACCGTCGTAATCTTGTAGAAAACATTGTAAAGTTGCGAGTAAAACGTTTTCTAACGATAGAAGTGCGAAGGTTAGGTTAGGTTAGGTTAGTTTAAGCTAGGTAGCGTCGTGAAACTACCAAAAACGATGTCATCTAACGAGATAGTGTTGTTTTATTGCGAGTATTAAACTGCGATAGGTGAAATGTTGTGAAAGCACACAAAACGGCATGAACGAGCCAAATACTGCGTGTTCTACCGTTACAAGTGCGAAACTGCTATATTGTGATATTCTCGTTAAAGCGCATGCAAGCATCGTGAAACCTTAAAGAACAATGTCATTTAGCGAGATACAGCGTTCTGTACTGCAATAAGTTGGTGAAAAACTGTGAGGTTATGCAAATATCGTAATTGTGAACGAAACAGTGTAATAGAGCGTTTTTCAATACAAGTACGAATGTTAGGTTAGGTTAAGATATGAACCGTCGTAAAACCGCATTAAAAAATGTCACTTAGTGAGATGCAGTGTTTTTCACCATTACAAGTCGGGAACTGCGATATCTAATGTGAAAGCGCTTGCAAACGTCGTTAGGTTAGGTTAGGTTAGGTTAGGGTACGTTAGGTTAGGTTTGGTTAGGTTAGGTTAGGTTAGGTTAGGTTAGGTTATGTTAGGTTAGGTTGGGTTAGGTTAGGTTAGGTACGTTAGGTTAAGGTATGAACCGTCGTAAAACCGCATTAAACAATGTCACTTAGTGAGATGCAGTGGTTTTCACCTTTACAAGTTGGGAACTGCGATGTCTAATGTGAAAGCGCTTGAAAACGTCGTAATGTTGTAGAAAGCAATGTAAAGTAGCGAGTAAAACGTTTTCTAACGATAGAAGTGCGAAGGTTATGTTAGGTTGAGTTATGTTAGTTTAAGCTAGGTAGCGTCGTGAAACCACCAAAAACGACGTCATCTAACGAGATAGTGTTGTTTTATTGCGAGTACGAAACTGCGATAGGTAAAATGTTGTGAAAGCACACAAAACGGCATGAACAAGCCAAATACTGCGTGTTGTACCGTTACAAGTGCGAAACTGCTATGTTGTGACATTCTCGGTAAAGCGCATGCAAGTATCGTGAAACCTTAAAGAACGATGTCATTTAGCGAGATACAGCGTTCTGTACTGTAATAAGTTGGTGAGAAACTGTGAGGTCAAGCAAATATCGTAATTGTGAACGAAACAGTGTAATTGAGCGTCTTTAGATACAAGTGCGAATGTTAGGTTAGGTTGACATATCAACCGTCGTAAAACCGCAATAAACAATCTCACTTAGTGAGATGTAGTGTTTTTCAACATTACAAGTCGGGAACTACGATATCTAATGTGAAAGCGCATGAAACCGTCGTAATCTTGTAGAAAACATTGTAAAGTTGCGAATAAAACGTTTTATAACGATAGAAGTGCGAAGGTTAGGTTAGGTTAGGTTAGGTTAAGCTAGGTAGCGTCGTGAAACTACTAAAAACGACGCCATCTAACGAGATAGTGTTGTTTTATTGCGAGTATTAAACTGCGATAGTTGAAATGTTGTGAAAGCACACAAAACGGAATGAACAAGCCAAATACTGCGTGTTCTACTGTTACAAGTGCGAAACTGCTATATTGTGATATTCTCGTTAAAGCGCATGCAAGCATCGTGAAACCTTAAAAGAACAATGTCATTTAGCGAGATACAGCGTTCTGTACTGCAATAAGTTGGTGAAAAACTGAGGTTATGCAAATATCGTAATTGTGAACAAAACAGTGTAATAGAGCGTTTTTAGATACAAGTGCGAATGTTAGGTTAGGTTAAGATATGAACCGTCGTAAAACCGCATTAAACAATGTCAATTAGTGAGATGCAGTGTTTTTCACCATTAAAAGTGGGGAACTACGATATCTAATGTGAAAGCGCTTGCAACCGTCGTTAGGTTAGGTTAGGTTAGGTTAGGTTAGGTTTGGTTAGGTTAGGTTAGGTTAGGTTAGGGTAGATATGGTTAGGTTGGGTTGAGTTCGGTTAGGTTAGGTTAGGTTAGGTTAGGTTGGGTTAGGTTAGGTTAGGTTACGTTAGGTTAGGTTAGGTTACGTTAGGTTAGGTTAGGTTAGGTTACGTTAGGTTAGGTTAGGTTAGGTAAGGATAATTTGGTTAGGTTAGGTAAGGTTAGGTTAGGTTAGGTTAGGTTAGGTTGGGTTGGGTGTTGTTGGGTTGGGTTGGGTTGGGTTAGGTTGGGTTAGGTTAGGTTAGGTTACGTTAGGTTAGGTTAGGTTAGGATAGGTTACGTTAGGTTATGTTAGGTTAGGTTAGGTTACGTTAGGTTACGTTAGGTCAGGTAAGGTTACGTTACGTTAGAATAGGTTAGGTTAGGTTAGGTTACGTTAGGTTAGGTTAAGTTAGGTTAGGTTAGGTTTGGTTAGGTTAGGTTAGGTTAGCTTAGGTTAGGTTAGGTTGGGTTGGGTTGGGTTAGGTTGGGTTAGGTTAGGTTAGGTTAGGTTGGGTTAGGTTAGGTTAGTTTAGGTTAGGTTAGGTTAGGTTGGGTTGGGTTGGGTTAGGTTAGGTTAGGTTAGGTAAGGTTAGGTTAGGTTAGGTTAGGTTACGTTAGGTTAAGGTATGAACCGTCGTAAAACCGCATTAAACAATGTCACTTAGTGAGATGCAGTGTTTTTCACCTTTACAAGTTGGGAACTGCGATATCTAATGTGAAAGCGCATGAAACCGTCGTAATCTTGTAGAAAACATTAAAGTTGCGAGTAAAACGTTTTCTAACGATAGAAGTGCGAAGGTTAGGTTAGGTTAGGTTAGTTTAGGCTAGGTAGCGTCGTGAAACTACCAAAAACGACGTCATCTAACGAGATAGTGTTGTTTTATAGCGAGTATTAAACTGCGATAGGTGAAATGTTGTGAAAGCACACAAAACGGCATGAACAAGCCAAATACTGCGTGTTCTACCGTTACAAGTGCGAAACTGCTATATTGTGATATTCTCGTTAAAGCGCATGCAAGCATCGTGAAAGCTTAAAGAACAATGTCATTTAGCGAGATACAACGTTCTGTACTGCAATAAGTTGGTGAAAAACTGTGAGGTTATGCAAATATGGTAATTGTGAACAAAACAGTGTAATAGAGCGTTTTTAGATACAAGTGCGAATGTTAGGTTAGGTTAAGATATGAACCGTCGTAAAACCGCATTAAACAATGTCAATTAGTGAGATGCATTGTTTTTCACCATTAAAAGTCGGGAACTGCGATATCTAATGTGAAAGCGCTTGCAACCGTCGTTAGGTTAGGTTAGGTTAGGTTAGGTTAGGTTAGGTTTTGTTAGGTTAGGTTTGGTTAGGTTAGGTTATATTAGGTTAGGTTGGGTTGAGTTGGGTTAGGTTAGGTTAGGTTAGGTTAGGTTAGGTTACGTTAGGTTAGGTTAGGTTACGTTAGGTTAGGTTAGGTTACGTTAGGTTAGGTTAGGTTAGGTAAGGATAATTTGGTTAGGTTAGGTAAGGTTAGGTTAGGTTAGGTTAGGGTACGTTAGGTTAGGTTACGTTAGGTAAGGATAATTTGGTTAGGTTAGGTAAGGTTAGGTTAGGTTAGGTTAGGTTGGGTTGGGTGTTGTTGGGTTGGGTTGGGTTGGGTTAGGTTGGGTTAGGTTAGGTTAGGTTACGTTAGGTTAGGTTAGGTTAGGTTACGTTAGGTTATGTTAGGTTAGGTTAGGTTACGTTAGGTTAGGTTAGGTCAGGTAAGGTTAGGTTACGTTAGAATAGGTTAGGTTAGGTTAGGTTACGTTAGGTTAGGTTAAGTTAGGTTAGGTTAGGTTTGGTTAGGTTAGGTTAGGTTAGCTTAGGTTAGGTTAGGTTGGGTTGGGTTGGGTTAGGTTGGGTTAGGTTAGGTTAGGTTAGGTTGGGTTAGGTTAGGTTAGTTTAGGTTAGGTTAGGTTAGGTTAGGTTGGGTTGGGTTGGGTTAGGTTAGGTTAGGTTAGGTAAGGTTAGGTTAGGTTAGGTTAGGTTACGTTAGGTTAAGGTATGAACCGTCGTAAAACCGCATTAAACAATGTCACTTAGTGAGATGCAGTGTTTTTCACCTTTACAAGTTGGGAACTGCGATATCTAAGGTGAAAGCGCATGAAACCGTCGTAATCTTGTTGAAAACATTGTAAAGTTGCGAGTAAAACGTTTTCTAACGATAGAAGTGCGAAGGTTAGGTCAGGTTAGGTTACTTTAAGCTAGGTAGCGTCGTGAAACTACCAAAAACGACGTCATCTAACGAGATAGTGTTGTTTTATTGCGAGTATTAAACTGCGATAGGTGAAATGTTGTGAATGGACACAAAATGGCATGAACAAGCCAAATACTGCGTGTTCTACCGTTACAAGTGCGAAACTGCTATATTGTGATATTCTCGTTAAAGCGCATGCAAGTATCGTGAAACCTTAAAGAACGATGTCATTTAGCGAGATACAGCGTTCTGAACTGTAATAAGTTGGTGAGAAACTGTGAGGTCAAGCAAATATCGTAACTGTGAACGAAACAGTGTAATTGAGCGTATTTAGATACAAGTGCGAATGTTAGGTTAGGTTGAGATATCAACCGTCGTAAAACCGCATTAAACAATGTCACTTAGTGAGATGCAGTGTTTTTCACCTTTACAAGTTGGGAACTGCGATATCTAATGTGAAAGCGCATGAAACCGTCGTAATCTTGTAGAAAACATTGTAAAGTAGCGAATAAAACGTTTTCTAACGATAGAAGTGCGAAGGTTCGGTTAGTTTGAGCTAGGTAGCGTCGTGAAACCACCAAAAACGATGTCATCTAACGAGATAGTGTTGTTTTATTGCGAGTACGAAACTGCGATAGGTGAAATATTGGGAAAGCACACAAAATGGCATGAACTAGCCAGATACTGCGTCTTGTGCCGTTACAAGTGCGAAACTGCTTTAATGTGATATTCTCGTTAAAGCGCATGCAAGTATCGTGAAACCTTAAAGAACGATGTCATTTAGCGAGATACAGCGTTCTGAACTGTAATAAGTTGGTGAAAAACTGTGAGGTTATGCAAATATCGTAATTGTGAACGAAACAGTGTAATAGAGCGTTTTTCCATACAAGTACGAATGTTAGGTTAGGTTAAGATATGAACCGTCGTAAAACCGCATTAAACAATGTCAATTAGTGAGATGCAGTGTTTTTCACCATTAAAAGTCGGGAACTGCGATATCTAATGTGAAAGCGCTTGCAACCGTCGTTAGGTTAGGTTAGGTTAGGTTAGGTTAGGTTTTGTTAGGTTAGGTTAGGTTAGGTTAGGTTAGATTAGGTTAGGTTGGGTTGAGTTGGGTTAGGTTAGGTTAGGTTAGGTTAGGTTGGGTTAGGTTAGGTTAGGTTAGGTTACGTTAGGTTAGGTTAGGTTACGTTAGGTTAGGTTAGGTTAGGTTACGTTAGGTTAGGTTAGGTTAGGTAAGGATAATTTGGTTAGGTTAGGTAAGGTTAGGTTAGGTTAGGTTAGGTTGGGTTGGGTGTTGTTGGGTTGGGTAGGGTTGGTTTGGGTTAGGTTGGGTTAGGTTAGGTTAGGTTACGTTAGGTTATGTTAGGTTAGGTTAGGTTACGTTAGGTTAGGTTAGGTCAGGTAAGGTTAGTTTACGTTAGAATAGGTTAGGTTAGGTTAGGTTACGTTACGTTAGGTTAAGTTAGGTTAGGTTAGGTTTGGTTAGGTTTGGTTAGGTTAGCTTAGGTTAGGTTAGGTTGGGTTGGGTTGGGTTGGGTTAGGTTAGGTTAGGTTAGGTTAGGTTGGGTTAGGTTAGTTTAGGTTAGGTTGGGTTGGGTTGGGTTAGGTTAGGTTAGGTTAGGTAAGGTTAGGTTAGGTTAGGTTAGGTTACGTTAGGTTAAGGTATGAACCGTCGTAAAACCGCATTAAACAATGTCACTTAGTGAGATGCAGTGTTTTTCGCCTTTACAAGTTGGGAACTGCGATATCTAATGTGAAAGCGCATGAAACCGTCGTAATCTTGTAGAAAACATTGTAAAGTAGCGAATAAAACGTTTTCTAACGATAGAAGTGCGAAGGTTAGGTTAGGTTAGGTTAGGTTAGTTTAGGCTAGGTAGCGTCGTGAAACTACCAAAAACGACGTCATCTAAAGAGATAGTGTTGTTTTATTGCGAGTATTAAACTGCGATAGGTGAAATGCTGTGAAAGCACACAAAACGGCATGAACAAGCCAAATACTGCGTGTTCTACCGTTACAAGTGCGAAACTGCTATATTGTGATATTCTCGTTAAAGCGCATGCAAGCATCGTGAAACCTTAAAGAACAATGTCATTTAGCGAGATACAGCGTTCTGTACTGCAATAAGTTGGTGAAAAACTGTGAGGTTATGCAAATATCGTAATTGTGAACGAAACAGTGTAATAGAGCGTTTTTCAATACAAGTACGAATGTTAGGTTAGGTTAAGATATGAACCGTCGTAAAACCGCATTAAACAATGTCACTTAGTGAGATGCAGTGTTTTTCACCATTACAAGTCGGGAACTGCGATATCTAATGTGAAAGCGCTTGCAAACGTCGTTAGGTTAGGTTAGGTTAGGTTAGGTTAGGTTAGGTTAGGTTACGTTAGGTTAGGTTTGGTTAGGTTAGGTTAGGTTAGGTTAGGTTATGTTAGGTTAGGTTGGGTTAGGTTAGGTTAGGTTACGTTAGGTTAAGGTATGAACCGTCGTAAAACCGCAATAAACAATGTCACTTCGTGAGATGCAGCGTTTTTCACCTTTACAAGTTGGGAACTGCGATATCTAATGTGAAAGCGCTTGAAACCTTCGTAATGTTGTAGAAAGCAATGTAAAGTAGCGAGTAAAACGTTTTCTAACGATAGAAGTGCGAAGGTGATGTTAGGTTGAGTTATGTTAGTTTAAGCTAGGTAGCGTCGTGAAACCACCAAAAACGACGTCATCTAACGAGATAGTGTTGTTTTATTGCGAGTACGAAACTGCGATAGGTAAAATGTGAAAGCACACAAAACGGCATGAACAAGCCAAATACTGCGTGTTGTACCGTTACAAGTGCGAAACTGCTATGTTTTGACATTCTCGGTAAAGCGCATGCAAGTATCGTGAAACCTTAAAGAACGATGTCATTTAGCGAGATACAGCGTTCTGTACTGTAATAAGCTGGTGAGAAACTGTGAGGTCAAGCAAATATCGTAATTGTGAACGAAACAGTGTAATTGAGCGTCTTTAGATACAAGTGCGAATGTTAGGTTAGGTTGACATATCAACCGTCGTAAAACCGCATTAAACAATGTCACTTAGTGAGATGTAGTGTTTTTCAACATTACAAGTCGGTAACTACGATATCTAATGTGAAAGCGCATGAAACCGTCGTAATCTTGTAGAAAACATTGTAAAGTTGCGAGTAAAACGTTTTCTAACGATAGAAGTGCGAAGGTTAGGTTAGGTTAGGTTAGTTTAAGCTAGGTAGCGTCGTGAAACTACCAAAAACGACGTCATCTAACGAGATAGTGTTGTTTTATAGCGAGTATTAAACTGCGATAGGTGAAATGTTGTGAAAGCACACAAAACGGCATGAACAAGCCAAATACTGCGTGTTCTACCGTTACAAGTGCGAAACTGCTATATTGTGATATTCTCGTTAAAGCGCATGCAAGCATCGTGAAACCTTAAAGAACAATGTCATTTAGCGAGATACAACGTTCTGTACTGCAATAAGTTGGTGAAAAACTGTGAGGTTATGCAAATATGGTAATTGTGAACAAAACAGTGTAATAGAGCGTTTTTAGATACAAGTGCGAATGTTAGGTTAGGTTAAGATATGAACCGTCGTAAAACCGCATTAAACAATGTCAATTAGTGAGATGCATTGTTTTTCACCATTAAAAGTCGGGAACTGCGATATCTAATGTGAAATCGCTTGCAACCGTCGTTAGGTTAGGTTAGGTTAGGTTAGGTTTTGTTAGGTTAGGTTTGGTTAGGTTAGGTTAGATTAGGTTAGGTTGGGTTGAGTTGGGTTAGGTTAGGTTAGGTTAGGTTAGGTTGGGTTAGGTTAGGTTAGGTTAGGTTACGTTAGGTTAGGTTAGGTTACGTTAGGTTAGGTTAGGTTACGTTAGGTTAGGTTAGGTTAGGTAAGGATAATTTGGTTAGGTTAGGTAAGGTTAGGTTAGGTTAGGTTAGGTTGGGTTGGGTGTTGTTGGGTTGGGTTGGGTTGGGTTAGGTTGGGTTAGGTTAGGTTAGGTTACGTTAGGTTAGGTTAGGTTAGGTTACGTTAGGTTATGTTAGGTTAGGTTAGGTTACGTTAGGTTAGGTTAGGTCAGGTAAGGTTAGGTTACGTTAGAATAGGTTAGGTTAGGTTAGGTTACGTTACGTTAGGTTAGGTTAGGTTAGGTTAGGTTTGGTTAGGTTTGGTTAGGTTAGCTTAGGTTAGGTTAGGTTGGGTTGGGTTGGGTTGGGTTAGGTTAGGTTAGGTTAGGTTAGGTTGGGTTAGGTTAGTTTAGGTTAGGTTAGGTTAGGTTGGGTTGGGTTGGGTTAGGTTAGGTTAGGTTAGGTTAGGTAAGGTTAGGTGAGGTTAGGTTAGGTTACGTTAGGTTAAGGTATGAACCGTCGTAAAACCGCATTAAACAATGTCACTTAGTGAGATGCAGTGTTTTTCACCTTTACAAGTTGGGAACTGTGATATCTAATGTGAAAGCGCTTGAAACCGTCGTATTGTTGTAGAAAGCAATGTAAAGTAGCGAGTAAAACGTTTTCTAACGATAGAAGTGCGAAGGTTATGTTAGGTTGAGCTATGTTAGTTTAAGCTAGGTAGCGTCGTGAAACTACCAAAAACAACGTCATCTAACGAGATAGTTTTGTTTTATTGCGAGTACGAAACTGCGATAGGTGAAATGTTGTGAAAGCACACAAAACGGCATGAACAAGCCAAATACTGCGTGTTGTACCGTTACAAGTGCGAAACTGCTATGTTGTGATATTCTCGTTAAAGCGCATGCAAGCATCGTTAAACCTTAAAGAACGATGTCATTTAGCGAGATACAGCGTTCTGTACTGCAATAAGTTGGTGAAAAACTGTGAGGTTATGCAAATATCGTAATTGTGAACGAAACAGTGTAATAGAGCGTTTTTCCATACAAGTACGAATGTTAGGTTAGGTTAAGATATGAACCGTCGTAAAACCGCATTAAACAATGTCACTTAGTGAGATGCAGTGTTTTTCACCATTACAAGTCGGGAACTGCGATATCTAATGTGAAAGCGCTTGCAAACGTCGTTAGGTTAGGTTAGGTTAGGTTAGGTTACGTTAGGTTAGGTTTGGTTAGGTTAGGTAAGGTTTGGTTAGGTTAGGTTAGGTTAGGTTGGCTTAGGTAAGGTTAGGTTAGGTTAAGATATGAACCGCGCTAAAACCGCATTAAACAATGTCACTTAGTGAGATGCTGTGTTTTTCACCATTACAAGTCGGGAACTGCGATATCTAATGTGAAAGCGCATGAAACCATCGTAATCTTGTAGAAAACATTGTAAAGTAGCGAATAAAACGTTTTCTAACGATAGAAGTGCGAAGGTTCGGTTAGTTTGAGCTAGGTAGCGTCGTGAAACCACCAAAAACGATGTCATCTAACGAGATAGTGTTGTTTTATTGCGAGTACGAAACTGCGATAGGTAAAATATTGGGAAAGCACACAAAATGGCATGAACTAGCCAGATACTGCGTCTTGTGCCGTTACAAGTGCGAAACGGCTTTAATGTGATATTCTCGTTAAAGCGCATGCAAGTATCGTGAAACCTTAAAGAACGATGTCATTTAGCGAGATACAGCGTTCTGGACTGTAATAAGTTGGTGAGAAACTGTGAGGTCAAGCAAATATCGTAATTGTGAACGAAACAGTGTAATTGAGCGTCTTTAGATACAAGTGCGAATGTTAGGTTAGGTTGAGATATCAACCGTCGTAAAACCGCATTAAACAATGTCACTTAGTGAGATGTAGTGTTTTTCAACATTACAAGTCGGGAACTACGTTATCTAATGTGAAAGCGCATGAAACCGTCGTAATCTTGTAGAAAACATTGTAAAGTTGCGAGTAAAACGTTTTCTAACGATAGAAGTGCGAAGGTTAGGTTAGGTTAGGTTAGGTTAGTTTAAGCTAGGTAGCGTCGTGAAACTACCAAAAACGACGTCATCTAACGAGATAGTGTTGTTTTATTGCGAGTATTAAACTGCGATAGGTGAAATGTTGTGAAAGCACACAAAACGGCATGAACAAGCCAAATACTGCGTGTTCTACCGTTACAAGTGCGAAACTGCTATATTGTGATATTCTCGTTAAAGCGCATGCAAGCATCGTGAAACCTTGAAGAACAATGTCATTTAGCGAGATACAACGTTCTGTACTGCAATACGTTGGTGAAAAACTGTGAGGTTATGCAAATATGGTAATTGTGAACAAAACAGTGTAATAGAGCGTTTTTAGATACAAGTGTGAATGTTAGGTTAGGTTAAGATATGAACCGTCGTAAAACCGCATTAAACAATGTCAATTAGTGAGATGCAGTGTTTTTCACCATTAAAAGTCGGGAACTGCGATATCTAATGTGAAAGCGCTTGCAACCGTCGTTAGGTTAGGTTAGGTTAGGTTAGGTTTTGTTAGGTTAGGTTAGGTTAGGTTAGGTTAGATTAGGTTAGGTTGGGTTGAGTTGGGTTAGGTTAGGTTAGGTTAGGTTAGGTTGGGTTAGGTTAGGTTAGGTTAGGTTAGGTTACGTTAGGTTAGGTTAGGTTACGTTAGGTTAGGTTAGGTTAGGTAAGGATAATTTGGTTAGGTTAGGTAAGGTTAGGTTAGGTTAGGTTAGGTTGGGTTGGGTGTTGTTGGGTTGGGTTGGGTTGGGTTAGGTTGGGTTAGGTTAGGTTAGGTTACGTTAGGTTAGGTTAGGTTAGGTTACGTTAGGTTATGTTAGGTTAGGTTAGGTTACGTTAGGTTAGGTTAGGTCAGGTAAGGATAGGTTACGTTAGAATAGGTTAGGTTAGGTTAAGTTAGGTTAGGTTAGGTTTGGTTAGGTTTGGTTAGGTTAGCTTAGGTTAGGTTAGGTTGGGTTGGGTTGGGTTGGGTTAGGTTAGGTTAGGTTAGGTTAGGTTGGGTTAGGTTAGTTTAGGTTAGGTTAGGTTAGGTTAGGTTGGGTTGGGTTGGGTTAGGTTAAGTTAGGTTAGGTTAGGTAAGGTTAGGTTAGGTTAGGTTAGGTTACGTTAGGTTAAGGTATGAACCGTCGTAAAACCGCATTAAACAATGTCACTTAGTGAGATGCAGTGTTTTTCACCTTTACTAGTTGGGAACTGCGATATCTAATGTGAAAGCGCATGAAACCGTCGTAATCTTGTAGAAAACATTGTAAAGTAGCGAATAAAACGTTTTCTAACGATAGAAGTGCGAAGGTTAGGTTAGGTTAGGTTAGGTTAGTTTAGGCTAGGTAGCGTCGTGAAACTACCAAAAACGACGTCATCTAAAGAGTTAGTGTTGTTTTATTGCGAGTATTAAACTCCGATAGGTGAAATGTTGTGAAAGCACACAAAACGGCATGAACAAGCCAAATACTGCGTGTTCTACCGTTACAAGTGCGAAACTGCTATATTGTGATATTCTCGTTAAAGCGCATGCAAGCATCGTGAAACCTTAAAGAACAATGTCATTTAGCGAGATACAGCGTTCTGTACTGCAATAAGTTGGTGAAAAACTGTGAGGTTATGCAAATATCGTAATTGTGAACGAAACAGTGTAATAGAGCGTTTTTCAATACAAGTACGAATGTTAGGTTAGGTTAAGATATGAACCGTCGTAAAACCGCATTAAACAATGTCACTTAGTGAGATGCAGTTTTTCACCATTACAAGTCGGGAACTGCGATATCTAATCTGAAAGCGCTTGCAAACGTCGTTAGGTTAGGTTAGGTTAGGTTAGGTTAGGTTAGGTTACGTTAGGTTAGGTTTGGTTAGGTTACGTTAGGTTAGGTTAGGTTATGTTAGGTTGGGTTAGGTTAGGTTAGGTTACGTTAGGTTAAGGTATGAACCGTCGTAAAACCGCAATAAACAATGTCACTTCGTGAGATGCAGTGTTTTTCACCTTTACAAGTTGGGAACTGCGATATCTATTGTGAAAGCGCTTGAAACCGTCGTAATGTTGTAGAAAGCAATGTAAAGTAGCGAGTAAAACGTTTTCTAACGATAGAAGTGCGAAGGTTATGTTAGGTTGAGTTATGTTAGTTTAAGCTAGGTAGCGTCGTGAAACCACCAAAAACGACGTCATCTAACGAGATAGTGTTGTTTTATTGCGAGTACGAAACTGCGATAGGTGAAATGTTGTGAAAGCACACAAAACGGCCTGAACAAGCCAAATACTGCGTGTTCTACCGTTACAAGTGCGAAACTGCTATATTGTGATATTCTCGTTAAAGCGCATGCAAGCATCGTGAAACCTTAAAGAACAATGTCAGTTAGCGAGATACAACGTTCTGTACTGCAATAAGTTGGTGAAAAACTGTGAGGTTATGCAAATATGGTAATTGTGAACAAAACAGTGTAATAGAGCGTTTTTAGATACAAGTGCGAATGTTAGGTTAGGTTAAGATATGAACCGTCGTAAAACCGCATTAAACAATGTCAATTAGTGAGATGCAGTGTTTTTCACCATTACAAGTCGGGAACTGCGATATCTAATGTGAAAGCGCTTGCAACCGTCGTTAGGTTAGGTTAGGTTAGGTTAGGTTAGGTTAGGTTAGGTTTTGTTAGGTTAGGTTAGGTTAGGTTAGGTTAGATTAGGTTAGGTTGGGTTGAGTTGGGTTAGGTTAGGTTAGGTTAGGTTAGGTTGGGTTAGGTTAGGTTAGGTTACGTTAGGTTAGGTTAGGTTACGTTAGGTTAGGTTAGGTTAGGTTACGTTAGGTTAGGTTAGGTTAGGTAAGGATAATTTGGTTAGGTTAGGTAAGGTTAGGTTAGGTTAGGTTAGGTTGGGTTGGGTGTTGTTGGGTTGGGTTGGGTTAGGTTGGGTTAGGTTAGGTTAGGTTACGTTAGGTTATGTTAGGTTAGGTTAGGTTACGTTAGGTTATGTTAGGTTAGGTTAGGTTAGGTTACGTTAGGTTAGGTTAGGTCAGGTAAGGTTAGGTTACGTTAGAATAGGTTAGGTTAGGTTAGGTTACGTTAGGTTAGGTTAAGTTAGGTTAGGTTAGGTTTGGTTAGGTTTGGTTAGGTTAGCTTAGGTTAGGATAGGTTGGGTTGGGTTGGGTTAGGTTAGGTTAGGTTAGGTTAGGTTGGGTTAGGTTAGTTTAGGTTAGGTTAGGTTAGGTTAGGTTGGGTTGGGTTATGTTAGGTTAAGTTAGGTTAGGTAAGGTTAGGTGAGGTTAGGTTAGGTTACGTTAGGTTAAGGTATGAACCGTCGTAAAACCGCATTAAACAATGTCACTTAGCGAGATGCAGTGTTTTTCACCTTTACAAGTTGGGAACTGTGATATCTAATGTGAAAGCGCTTGAAACTGTCGTATTGTTGTAGAAAGCAATGTAAAGTAGCGAGTAAAACGTTTTCTAACGATAGAAGTGCGAAGGTTATGTTAGGTTGAGTTATGTTAGTTTAAGCTAGGTAGCGTCGTGAAACTACCAAAAACAACGTCATCTAACGAGATAGTGTTGTTTTATTGCGAGTACGAAACTGCGATAGGTGAAATGTTGTGAAAGCACACAAAACGGCATGAACAAGCCAAATACTGCGTGTTGTACCGTTACAAGTGCGAAACTGCTATGTTGTGATATTCTCGTTAAAGCGCATGCAAGCATCGTGAAACCTTAAAGAACGATGTCATTTAGCGAGATACAGCGTTCTGTACTGCAATAAGTTGGTGAAAAACTGTGAGGTTATGCAAATATCCTAATTGTGGACGAAACAGTGTAATAGAGCGTTTTTTAATACAAGTGCGAATGTTAGGTTAGGTTAAGAAATGAACCGTCGTAAAACCGCATTAAACAATGTCACTTAGTGAGATGCAGTGTGTTTCACCATTACAAGTCGGGAACTGCGATATCTAATGTGAAAGCGCTTGCAAACGTCGTTAGTTTAGGTTAGGTTAGGTTAGGTTAGGTTAGGTTACGTTAGGTTAGGTTAGGTTAGGTTTGGTTAGGTTAGGTTAGGTTAGGTTAGGGATGTTAGTTAAGGTTTGGTTAGGTTAGGTTAGGTTAGGTTGGGTTAGGTAAGGTTAGGTTAGGTTAAGATATGAACCGCGCTAAAACCGGATTAAACAATGTCACTTAGTGAGATGCTGTGTTTTTCACCATTACAAGTCGGGAACTGCGATATCTAATGTGAAAGCGCATGAAACCGTCGTAATCTTGTAAAAACATTGTAAAGTAGCGAATAAAACGTTTTCTAACGATAGAAGTGCGAAGGTTCGGTTAGTTTGAGCTAGGTAGCGTCGTGAAACCACCAAAAACGATGTCATCTAACGAGATAGTGTTGTTTTATTGCGAGTACGAAACTGCGATAGGTAAAATATTGGGAAAGCACACAAAATGGCATGAACTAGCCAGATACTGCGTCTTGTACCGTTACAAGTGCGAAACTGCTATAATGTGATATTCTCGTTAAAGCGCATGCAAGCATCGTGAAACCTCAAAGAACGATGTCATTTAGCGAGATACAGCGTTCTGTACTGCAATAAGTTGGTGAAAAACTGTGAGGTTATGCAAATATCGTAATTGTGAACGAAACAGTGTAATAGAGCGTTTTTCAATACAAGTACGAATGTTAGGTTAGGTTAAGATATGAACCGTCGTAAAACCGCATTAAACAATGTCACTTAGTGAGATGCAGTGTTTTTCACCATTACAAGTCAGGAACTGCGATATCTAATGTGAAAGCTCTTGCAAACGTCGTTAGGTTAGGTTAGGTTAGTTTAGGTTAGGTTAGGTTACGTTAGGTTAGGTTAGGTTAGGTTAGGTTGTTAGGTTAGGTTGGGTTAGGTTAGGTTAGGTTACGTTAGGTTAAGGTATGAACCGTCGTAAAACCGCATTAAACAATGTCACTTAGTGAGATGCAGTGTTTTTCACCTTTACAAGTTGGGAACTGCGATATCTAATGTGAAAGCGCTTGAAACCGTCGTAATGTTGTAGAAAGCAATGTAAAGTAGCGAGTAAAACGTTTTCTAACGATAGAAGTGCGAAGGTTATGTTAGGTTGAGTTATGTTAGTTTAAGCTACGTAGCGTCGTGAAACCACCAAAATCGACGTCATCTAACGAGATAGTGTTGTTTTATTGCGAGTACGAAACTGCGATAGGTAAAATGTTGTGAAAGCACACAAAACGGCATGAACAGGCCAAATACTGCGTGTTGTACCGTTACAAGTGCGAAACTGCTTTAATGTGATATTCTCGTTAAAGCGCATGCAAGTATCGTGAAACCTTAAAGAACGATGTCATTTAGCGAGATACAGCGTTCTGAACTGTAATAAGTTGGTGAGAAACTGTGAGGTCAAGCAAATATCGTAATTGTGAACGAAACAGTGTAATTGAGCGTATTTAGATACAAGTGCGAATGTTAGGTTAGGTTGAGATATCACCCGTCGTAAAACCGCATTAAACAATGTCACTTAGTGAGATGTAGTGTTTTTCAACATTACAAGTCGGGAACTACGATATCTAATGTGAAAGCGCATGAAACCGTCGTAATCTTGTAGAAAACATTGTAAAGTTGCGAGTAAAACGTTTTCTAACGATAGAAGTGCGAAGGTTAGCTTGAGTTATGTTAGTTTAAGCTATGTAGCGTCGTGAGACCACCAAAAAGGACGTCATCTAACGAGATAGTCTTGTTTTATTGCATGTACGTAACTGCAATAAGTGAAATGTTGTGAAATTACACAAAACGGCTTGAACAAGCCAGATACTGCGTGTTGTACCGTTACAAGTGCGAAACTGCTATAATGTGATATTCTTGTTAAAGCGCAGCAAGCATCGTGAAACCTTAAAGAACGATGTCATTTAGCGAGATACAGCGTTCTGTACTGCAATAAGTTGGTGAAAAACTGTGAGGTTATGCAAATATCGTAATTGTGAACGAAACAGTGTAATAGAGCGTTTTTCCATACAAGTACGAATGTTAGGTTAGGTTAAGATATGAACCGTCGTAAAACCGCATTAAACAATGTCAATTAGTGAGATGCAGTGTTTTTCACCATTAAAAGTCGGGAACTGCGATATCTAATGTGAAAGCGCTTGCAACCGTCGTTAGGTTAGGTTAGGTTAGGTTAGGTTAGGTTTTGTTAGGTTAGGTTAGGTTAGGTTAGGTTAGGTTAGATTAGGTTAGGTTGGGTTGAGTTGGGTTAGGTTAGGATAGGTTAGGTTAGGTTGGGTTAGGTTAGGTTAGGTTAGGTTACGTTAGGTTAGGTTAGGTTACGTTAGGTTAGGTTAGGTTAGGTTAGGTTACGTTAGGTTAGGTTAGGTTAGGTAAGGATAATTTGGTTAGGTTAGGTAAGGTTAGGTTAGGTTAGGTTAGGTTGGGTTGGGTGTTGTTGGGTTGGGTTGGGTTGGGTTAGGTTGGGTTAGGTTAGGTTACGTTAGGTTAGGTTAGGTTAGGTTAGGTTAGGTTACGTTAGGTTATGTTAGGTTAGGTTAGGTTACGTTAGGTTAGGTTAGGTCAGGTAAGGTTAGGTTACGTTAGAATAGGTTAGGTTAGGTTAGGTTACGTTAGGTTAGGTTAAGTTAGGTTAGGTTAGGTTTGGTTAGGTTTGGTTAGGTTAGCTTAGGCTAGGTTAGGTTGGGTTGGGTTGGGTTGGGTTAGGTTAGGTTAGGTTAGGTTAGGTTGGGTTAGGTTAGTTTAGGTTAGGTTAGGTTAGGTTAGGTTGGGTTGGGTTCGGTTAGGTTAGGTTAGGTTAGGTTAGGTAAGGTTAGGTTAGGTTAGGTTAGGTTACGTTAGGTTAAGGTATGAACCGTCGTAAAACCGCATTAAACAATGTCACTTAGTGAGATGCAGTGTTTTTCACCTTTACAAGTTGGGAACTGCGATATCTAATGTGAAAGCGCATGAAACCGTCGTAATCTTGTAGAAAACATTGTAAAGTAGCGAATAAAACGTTTTCTAACGATAGAAGTGCGAAGGTTCGGTTAGTTTGAGCTAGGTAGCGTCGTGAAACCACCAAAAACGATGTCATCTAACGAGATAGTGTTGTTTTATTGCGAGTACGAAACTGCGATAGGTGAAATATTGGGAAAGCACAGAAAATGGCATGAACTAGCCAGATACTGCGTTTTGTGCCGTTACAAGTGCGAAACTGCTTTATTGTGATATTCTCGTTAAAGCGCATGCAAGTATCGTGAAACCTTAAAGAACGATGTCATTTAGCGAGGTACAGCGTTCTGAACTGTAATAAGTTGGTGAGAAACTGTGAGGTTATGCAAATATCGTAATTGTGAACGAAACAGTGTAATAGAGCGTTTTTCAATACAAGTACGAATGTTAGGTTAGGTTAAGATATGAACCGTCGTTAAACCGCATTAAACAATGTCACTTAGTGAGATGCAGTTTTTCACTATTACAAGTCGGGAACTGCGATATCTAATCTGAAAGCGCTTGCAAACGTCGTTAGGTTAGGTTAGGTTAGGTTAGGATAGGTTAGGTTACGTTAGGTTAGGTTTGGTTAGGTTAGGTTAGGTTAGGTTAGGTTGGGTTAGGTTAGGCTAGGTTACGTTAGGTTAAGGTATGAACCGTCATAAAACCGCAATAAACAATGTCACTTCGTGAGATGCAGTGTTTTTCACCTTTACAAGTTGGGAACTGCGATATCTATTGTGAAAGCGCTTGAAACCGTCGTAATGTTGTAGAAAGCAATGTAAAGTAGCGAGTAAAACGTTTTCTAACGATAGAAGTGCGAAGGTTATGTTAGGTTGAGTTATGTTAGTTTAAGCTAGGTACCGTCGTGAAACCACCAAAAACGACGTCATCTAACGAGATAGTGTTGTTTTATTGCGAGTACGAAACTGCGATAGGTAAAATGTGAAAGCACACAAAACGGCATGAACAAGCCAAATACTGCGTGTTGTACCGTTACAAGTGCGAAACTGCTATGTTTTGACATTCTCGGTAAAGCGCATGCAAGTATCGTGAAACCTTAAAGAACGATGTCATTTAGCGATGATACAGCGTTCTGTACTGTAATAAGCTGGTGAGAAACTGTGAGGTCAAGCAAATATTGTAATTGTGAACGAAACAGTGTAATTTAGCGTCTTTAGATACAAGTGCGAATGTTAGGTTAGGTTGACATATCAACCGTCGTAAAACCGCATTAAACAATGTCACTTAGTGAGATGTAGTGTTTTTCAACATTACAAGTCGGGAACTACGATATCTAATGTGAAAGCGCATGAAACCGTCGTAATCTTGTAGAAAACATTGTAAAGTTGCGAGTAAAACGTTTTCTAACGATAGAAGTGCGAAGGTTAGGTAGGTTAGGTTAGTTTAAGCTAGGTAGCGTCGTGAAACTACCAAAAACGACGTCATCTAACGAGATAGTGTTGTTTTATAGCGAGTATTAAACTGCGATAGGTGAAATGTTGTGAAAGCACACAAAACGGCATGAACAAGCCAAATACTGCGTGTTCTACCGTTACAAGTGCGAAACTGCTATATTGTGATATTCTCGTAAAAGCGCATGCAAGCATCGTGAAACCTTAAAGAACAATGTCATTTAGCGAGATACAACGTTCTGTACTGCAATAAGTTGGTGAAAAACTGTGAGGTTATGCAAATATGGTAATTGTGAACAAAACAGTGTAATAGAGCGTTTTTAGATACAAGTGCGAATGTTAGGTTAGGTTAAGATATGAACCGTCGTAAAACCGCATTAAACAATGTCAATTAGTGAGATGCAGTGTTTTTCACCATTAAAAGTCGGGAACTGCGATATTTAATGTGAAAGTGCTTGCAACCGTCGTTAGGTTAGGTTAGGTTAGGTTAGGTTTTGTTAGGTTAGGTTAGGTTAGATTAGGTTAGGTTGGGTTGAGTTGGGTTAGGTTAGGTTAGGTTAGGTTAGGTTGGGTTAGGTTAGGTTAGGTTAGGTTAGGTTACGTTAGGTTAGGTTAGGTTACGTTAGGTTAGGTTAGGTTAGGTTACGTTAGGTTAGGTTAGGTTAGGTAAGGATAATTTGGTTAGGTTAGGTAAGGTTAGGTTAGGTTAGGTTAGGTTGGGTTGGGTGTTGTTGGGTTGGGTTGGGTTGGGTTAGGTTGGGTTAGGTTAGGTTAGGTTACGTTAGGTTAGGTTAGGTTAGGTTAGGTTAGGTTAGGTTAGGTTAGGTTACGTTAGGTTAGGTTAAGTTAGGTTAGGTTAGGTTTGGTTAGGTTTGGTTAGGTTAGCTTAGGTTAGGTTAGGTTGGGTTGGGTTGGGTTGGGTTAGGTTAGGTTAGGTTAGGTTAGGTTGGGTTAGGTTAGTTTAGGTTAGGTTAGGTTAGGTTGGGTTGGGTTGGGTTAGGTTAGGTTAGGTTAGGTTAGGTTAGGTAAGGTTAGGTGAGGTTAGGTTAGGTTACGTTAGGTTAAGGTATGAACCGTCGTAAAACCGCATTAAACAATGTCACTTAGTGAGATGCAGTGTTTTTCACCTTTACAAGTTGGGAACTGTGATATCTAATGTGAAAGCGCTTGAAACTGTCGTATTGTTGTAGAAAGCAATGTAAAGTAGCGAGTAAAACGTTTTCTAACGATAGAAGTGCGAAGGTTATGTTAGGTTGAGTTATGTTAGTTTAAGCTAGGTAGCGTCGTGAAACTACCAAAAACAACGTCATCTAACGAGATAGTGTTGTTTTATTGCGAGTACGAAACTGCGATAGGTGAAATGTTGTGAAAGCACACAAAACGGCATGAACAAGCCAAATACTGCGTGTTGTACCGTTACAAGTGCGAAACTGCTATGTTGTGATATTCTCGTAAAAGCGCATACAAGCATCGTGAAACCTTAAAGAACGATGTCATTTAGCGAGATACAGCGTTCTGTACTGCAATAAGTTGGTGAAAAACTGTGAGGTTATGCAAATATTCTTATTGTGAACGAAACAGTCTAATAGAGCGTTTTTTAATACAAGTGCGAATGTTAGGTTAGGTTAAGATATGAACCGCGCTTAAACCGCATTAAACCATGTCACTTAGTGAGATGCTGTGTTTTTCACCATTACAAGTTGGGAACTGCGATATCTAATGTGAAAGCGCATGAAACCGTCGTAATCTTGTAGAAAACATTGTAAAGTAGCGAATAAAACGTTTTCTAACGATAGAAGTGCGAAGGTTCGGTTAGTTTGAGCTAGGTAGCGTCGTGAAACCACCAAAAACGATGTCATCTAACGAGATAGTGTTGTTTTATTGCGAGTACGAAACTGCGATAGGTAAAATATTGGGAAAGCACACAAAATGGCATGAACTAGCCAGATACTGCGTCTTGTACCGTTACAAGTGCGAAACTGCTATAATGTGATATTCTCGTTAAAGCGCATGCAAGCATCGTGAAACCTTAAAGAACGATGTCATTTAGCGAGATACAGCGTTCTGTACTGCAATAAGTTGGTGAAAAACTGTGAGGTTATGCAAATATCGTAATTGTGAACGAAACAGTGTAATAGAGCGTTTTTCAATACAAGTACGAATGTTAGGTTAGGTTAAGATATGAACCGTCGTAAAACCGCATTAAACAATGTCACTTAGTGAGATGCAGTGTTTTTCACCATTACAAGTCGGGAACTGCGATATCTAATGTGAAAGCGCTTGCAACCGTCGTTAGGTTAGGTTAGGTTAGGTTAGGTTAGGTTAGGTTAGGTTTTGTTAGGTTAGGTTAGGTTAGGTTAGGTTAGGTTAGGTTAGATTAGGTTAGGTTGGGTTGAGTTGGGTTAGGTTAGGTTAGGTTAGGTTAGGTTGGGTTAGGTTGGGTTAGGTTAGGTTATGTTAGGTTACGTTAGGTTAGGTTAGGTTACGTTAGGTTAGGTTAGGTTAGGTTACGTTAGGTTAGGTTAGGTTAGGTAAGGATAATTTGGTTAGGTTAGGTAAGGTCAGGTTAGGTTAGGTTAGGTTGGGTTGGGTGTTGTTGGGTTGGGTTGGGTTGGGTTGGGTTAGGTTGGGTTAGGTTAGGTTAGGTTACGTTAGGTTAGGTTAGGTTAGGTTAGGTTACGTTAGGTTATGTTAGGTTAGGTTACGTTAGGTTAGGTTAGGTCAGGTAAGGTTAGGTTACGTTAGAATAGGTTAGGTTAGGTTAGGTTACGTTAGGTTAGGTTAAGTTAGGTTAGGTTAGGTTTGGTTAGGTTAGCTTAGGTTAGGTTAGGTTGGGTTGGGTTGGGTTGGGTTAGGTTAGGTTAGGTTAGGTTAGGTTGGGTTAGGTTAGTTTAGGTTAGGTTAGGTTAGGTTAGGTTGGGTTGGGTTGGGTTAGGTTAGGTTAGGTTAGGTTAGGTTAGGTAAGGTTAGGTGAGGTTAGGTTAGGTTACGTTAGGTTAAGGTATGAACCGTCGTAAAACCGCATTAAACAATGTCACTTAGTGAGATGCAGTGTTTTTCACTTTTACAAGTTGGGAACTGTGATATCTAATGTGAAAGCGCTTGAAACTGTCGTATTGTTGTAGAAAGCAATGTAAAGTAGCGAGTAAAACGTTTTCTAACGATAGAAGTGCGAAGGTTATGTTAGGTTGAGTTATGTTAGTTTAAGCTAGGTAGCGTCGTGAAACTACCAAAAACAACGTCATCTAACGAGATAGTGTTGTTTTATTGCGAGTACGAAACTGCGATAGGTGAAATGTAGTGAAAGCACACAAAACGGCATGAACAAGCCAAATACTGCGTGTTGTACCGTTACAAGTGCGAAACTGCTATGTTGTGATATTCTCGTTAAAGTGCATGCAAGCATCGTGAAACCTTAAAGAACGATGTCATTTAGCGAGATACAGCGTTCTGTACTGCAATAAGTTGGTGAAAAACTGTGAGGTTATGCAAATATTCTTATTGTGAACGAAACAGTGTAATAGAGCGTTTTTTAATACAAGTGCGAATGTTAGGTTAGGTTAAGATATGAACCGTCGTAAAACCGCAATAAACAATGTCACTTAGTGAGATGCAGTGTTTTTCACCATTACAAGTCGGGAACTGCGATATCTAATGTGAAAGCGCTTGCAAACGTCGTTAGGTTAGGTTAGGTTAGGTTAGGTTAGGTTACGTTAGGTTAGGTTCGGTTAGGTTTGGTTAGGTTAGGTTAGGTTAGGTTAGGTTAGGGATGTTAGGTAAGGTTTGGTTAGGTTAGGTTAGGTTAGGTTGGGTTAGGTAAGGTTAGGTTAGGTTAAGATATGAACCGCGCTTAAACCGCATTAAACAATGTCACTTAGTGAGATGCTGTGTTTTTCACCATTACAAGTTGGGAACTGCGATATCTAATGTGAAAGCGCATGAAACCGTCGTAATCTTGTAGAAAACATTGTAAAGTAGCGAATAAAACGTTTTCTAACGATAGAAGTGCGAAGGTTCGGTTAGTTTGAGCTAGGTAGCGTCGTGAAACCACCAAAAACGATGTCATCTAACGAGATAGTGTTGTTTTATTGCGAGTACGAAACTGCGATAGGTAAAATATTGGGAAAGCACACAAAATGGCATGAACTAGCCAGATACTGCGTCTTGTACCGTTACAAGTGCGAAACTGCTATAATGTGATATTCTCGTTAAAGCGCATGCAAGCATCGTGAAACCTTAAAGAACGATGTCATTTAGCGAGATACAGCGTTCTGTACTGCAATAAGTTGGTGAAAAACTGTGAGGTTATGCAAATATCGGAATTGTGAACGAAACAGTGTAATAGAGCGTTTTTCAATACAAGTACGAATGTTAGGTTAGGTTAAGATATGAACCGTCGTAAAACCGCATTAAACAATGTCACTTAGTGAGATGCAGTGTTTTTCACCATTACAAGTCGGGAACTGCGATATCTTATGTGAAAGCGCTTGCAACCGTCGTTAGGTTAGGTTAGGTTAGGTTAGGTTTTGTTAGGTTAGGTTAGGTTAGGTTAGGTTAGATTAGGTTAGGTTGGATTGAGTTGGGTTAGGTTAGGTTAGGTTAGGTTAGGTTGGGTTAGGTTAGGTTAGGTTACGTTACGTTAGGTTAGGTTAGGTTACGTTAGGTTAGGTTAGGTTAGGTTACGTTAGGTTAGGTTAGGTTAGGTAAGGATAATTTGGTTAGGTTAGGTAAGGTTAGGTTAGGTTAGGTTAGGTTGGGTTGGGTGTTGTTGGGTTGGGTTGGGTTGGGTTGGGTTAGGTTGGGTTAGGTTAGGTTAGGTTACGTTAGGTTAGGTTAGGTTAGGTTACGTTAGGTTATGTTAGGTTAGGTTAGGTTACGTTAGGTTAGGTTAGGTCAGGTAAGGTTAGGTTACGTTAGAATAGGTTAGGTTAGGTTAGGTTACGTTAGGTTAGGTTAAGTTAGGTTAGGTTAGGTTTGGTTAGGTTAGCTTAGGTTAGGTTAGGTTGGGTTGGGTTGGGTTGGGTTGGGTTAGGTTAGGTTAGGTTAGGTTGGGTTAGGTTAGTTTAGGTTAGGTTAGGTTAGGTTAGGTTGGGTTGGGTTAGGTTAGGTTAGGTTAGGTTAGGTAAGGTTAGGTTAGGTTAGGTTAGGTTACGTTAGGTTAAGGTATGAACCGTCGTAAAACCGCATTAAACAATGTCACTTAGTGAGATGCAGTGTTTTTCACCTTTACAAGTTGGGAACTGCGATATCTAATGTGAAAGCGCATGAAACCGTCGTAATCTTGTAGAAAACATTGTAAAGTAGCGAATAAAACGTTTTCTAACGATAGAAGTGCGAAGGTTCGGTTAGTTTGAGCTAGGTAGCGTCGTGAAACCACCAAAAACGATGTCATCTAACGAGATAGTGTTGTTTTATTGCGAGTACGAAACTGCGATAGGTGAAATATTGGGAAAGCACAGAAAAAGGCATGAACTAGCCAGATACTGCGTCTTGTGCCGTTACAAGTGCGAAACTGCTTTAATGTGATATTCTCGTTAAAGCGCATGCAAGTATCGTGAAACCTTAAAGAACGATGTCATTTAGCGAGATACAGCGTTCTGAACTGTAATAAGTTGGTGAGAAACTGTGAGGTCAAGCAAATATCGTAATTGTGAACGAAACAGTGTAATTGAGCGTATTTAAATACAAGTGCGAATGTTAGGTTAGGTTGAGATATCAACCGTCGTAAAACCGCATTAAACAATGTCACTTAGTGAGATGTAGTGTTTTGCAACATTACAAGTCGGGAACTACGATATCTAATGTGAAAGCGCATGAAACCGTCGGAATCTTGTAGAAAACATTGTAAAGTTGCGAGTAAAACGTTTTCTAACGATTGAAGTGCGAAGGTTAGCTTGAGTTATGTTAGTTTAAGCTATGTAGCGTCGTGAGACCACCAAAAAGGACGTCATCTAACGAGATAGTGTTGTTTTATTGCATGTACGTAACTGCAATAGGTGAAATGTTGTGAAAGTACACAAAACGGCTTGAACAAGCCAGATACTGCGTGTTGTACCGTTACAAGTGCGAAACTGCTATAATGTGATATTCTTGTTAAAGCGCATGCAAGCATCGTGAAACCTTAAAGAACGATGTCATTTAGCGAGATACAGCGTTCTGTACTGCAATAAGTTGGTGAAAAACTGTGAGGTTATGCAAATATCGTAATTGTGAACGAAACAGTGTAATAGAGCGTTTTTCCATACAAGTACGAATGTTAGGTTAGGTTAAGATATGAACCGTCGTAAAACCGCATTAAACAATGTCACTTAGTGAGATGCAGTCTTTTTCACCATTACAAGTCGGGAACTGCGATATCTAATGTGAAAGCGCTTGCAAACGTCGTTAGGTTAGGTTAGGTTAGGTTACGTTAGGTTAGGTTTGGTTAGGTTAGGTTAGGTTAGGTTATGTTAGGTTAGGTTGGGTTAGGTTAGGTTGGGTTAGGTTAGGTTAGGTTAAGATATGAACCGCGCTAAAACCGCATTAAACAATGTCACTTAGTGAGATGCAGTGTTTTTCACCTTTACAAGTTGGGAACTGCGATATCTATTGTGAAAGCGCTTGAAACCGTCGTAATGTTGTAGAAAGCAATGTAAAGTAGCGAGTAAAACGTTTTCTAACGATAGAAGTGCGAAGGTTATGTTAGGTTGAGTTATGTTAGTTTAAGCTAGGTAGCGTCGTGAAACCACCAAAAACGACGTCATCTAACGAGATAGTGTTGTTTTATTGCGAGTACGAAACTGCGATAGGTAAAATGTGAAAGCACACAAAACGGCATGAACAAGCCAAATACTGCGTGTTGTACCGTTACAAGTGCAAAACTGCTATGTTTTGACATTCTCGGTAAAGCGCATGCAAGTATCGTGAAACCTTAAAGAACGATGTCATTTAGCGAGATACAGCGTTCTGTACTGTAATAAGCTGGTGAGAAACTGTGAGGTCAAGCAAATATCGTAATTGTGAACGAAACAGTGTAATTTAGCGTCTTTAGATACAAGTGCGAATGTTAGGTTAGGTTGACATATCAACCGTCGTAAAACCGCATTAAACAATGTCACTTAGTGAGATGTAGTGTTTTTCAACATTACAAGTCGGGAACTACGATATCTAATGTGAAAGCGCATGAAACCGTCGTAATCTTGTAGAAAACATTGTAAAGTTGCGAGTAAAACGTTTTCTAACGATAGAAGTGCGAAGGTTAGGTTAGGTTAGGTTAGTTTAAGCTAGGTAGCGTCGTGAAACTACCAAAAACGACGTCATCTAACGAGATAGTGTTGTTTTATAGCGAGTATTAAACTGCGATAGGTGAAATGTTGTGAAAGCACACAAAACGGCATGAACAAGCCAAATACTGCGTGTTCTACCGTTACAAGTGCGAAACTGCTATATTGTGATATTCTCGTAAAAGCGCATGCAAGCATCGTGAAACCTTAAAGAACAATGTCATTTAGCGAGATACAACGTTCTGTACTGCAATAAGTTGGTGAAAAACTGTGAGGTTATGCAAATATGGTAATTGTGAACAAAACAGTGTAATAGAGCGTTTTTAGATACAAGTGCGAATGTGAGGTTAGGTTAAGATATGAACCGTCGTAAAACCGCATTAAACAATGTCAATTAGTGAGATTCAGTGTTTTTCACCATTAAAAGTCGGGAACTGCGATATTTAATGTGAAAGCGCTTGCAACCGTCGTTAGGTTAGGTTAGGTTAGGTTAGGTTTTGTTAGGTTAGGTTAGGTTAGGTTAGGTTAGATTAGGTTAGGTTGGGTTGAGTTGGGTTAGGTTAGGTTAGGTTAGGTTAGGTTGGGTTAGGTTAGGTTAGGTTAGGTTACGTTAGGTTAGGTTAGGTTACGTTAGGTTAGGTTAGGTTAGGTTACGTTAGGTTAGGTTAGGTTAGGTAAGGATAATTTGGTTAGGTTAGGTAAGGTTAGGTTAGGTTAGGTTAGGTTGGGTTGGGTGTTGTTGGGTTGGGTTGGGTTGGGCTAGGTTGGGTTAGGTTAGGTTAGGTTACGTTAGGTTAGGTTAGGTTAGGTTAGGTTAGGTTAGGTTATGTTAGGTTAGGTTAGGTTAGGTTAGGTTAGGTCAGGTAAGGTTAGGTTACGTTAGAATAGGTTAGGTTATGTTAGGTTACGTTAGGTTAGGTTAAGTTAGGTTAGGTTAGGTTTGGTTAGGTTTGGTTAGGTTAGCTTAGGTTAGGTTAGGTTGGGTTGGGTTGGGTTGGGTTAGGTTAGGTTAGGTTAGGTTAGGTTGGGTTAGGTTAGTTTAGGTTAGGTTAGGTTAGGTTAGGTTGGGTTGGGTTGGGTTAGGTTAGGTTAGGTTAGGTTAGGTTAGGTAAGGTTAGGTGAGGTTAGGTTAGGTTACGTTAGGTTAAGGTATGAACCGTCGTAAAACCGCATTAAACAATGTCACTTAGTGAGATGCAGTGTTTTTCACCTTTACAAATTGGGAACTGTGATATCTAATGTGAAAGCGCTTGAAACTGTCGTATTGTTGTAGAAAGCAATGTAAAGTAGCGAGTAAAACGTTTTCTAACGATAGAAGTGCGAAGGTTATGTTAGGTTGAGTTATGTTAGTTTAAGCTAGGTAGCGTCGTGAAACTACCAAAAACAACGTCATCTAACGAGATAGTGTTGTTTTATTGCGAGTACGAAACTGCGATAGGTGAAATGTTGTGAAAGCACACAAAACGGCATGAACAAGCCAAATACTGCGTGTTGTACCGTTACAAGTGCGAAACTGCTATGTTGTGATATTCTCGTTAAAGTGCATGCAAGCATCGTGAAACCTTAAAGAACGATGTCATTTAGCGAGATACAGCGTTCTGTACTGCAATAAGTTGGTGAAAAACTGTGAGGTTATGCAAATATTGTTATTGTGAACGAAACAGTGTAATAGAGCGTTTTTTAATACAAGTGCGAATGTTAGGTTAGGTTAAGATATGAACCGTCGTAAAACCGCATTAAACAATGTCACTTAGTGAGATGCAGTGTTTTTCACCATTACAAGTCGGGAACTGCGATATCTAATGTGAAAGCGCTTGCAAACGTCGTTAGGTTAGGTTAGGTTAGGTTAGGTTAGGTTACGTTAGGTTAGGTTCGGTTAGGTTTTGTTAGGTTAGGTTAGGTTAGGTTAGGGATGTTAGGTAAGGTTTGGTTAGGTTAGGTTAGGTTAGGTTGGGTTAGGTAAGGTTAGGTTAGGTTAAGATATGAACCGCGCTTAAACCGCATTAAACAATGTCACTTAGTGAGATGCTGTGTTTTTCACCATTACAAGTTGGGAACTGCGATATCTAATGTGAAAGCGCATGAAACCGTCGTAATCTTGTAGAAAACATTGTAAAGTAGCGAATAAAACGTTTCTAACGATAGAAGTGCGAAGGTTCGGTTAGTTTGAGCTAGGTAGCGTCGTGAAACCACCAAAAACGATGTCATCTAACGAGATAGTGTTGTTTTATTGCGAGTACGAAACTGCGATAGGTAAAATATTGGGAAAGCACACAAAATGGCATGAACTAGCCAGATACTGCGTCTTGTACAGTTACAAGTGCGAAACTGCTATAATGTGATATTCTCGTTAAAGCGCATGCAAGCATCGTGAAACCTTAAAGAACGATGTCATTTAGCGAGATACAGCGTTCTGTACTGCAATAAGTTGGTGAAAAACTGTGAGGTTATGCAAATATCGTAATTGTGAACGAAACAGTGTAATAGAGCGTTTTTCAATACAAGTACGAATGTTAGGTTAGGTTAAGATATGAACCGTCGTAAAACCGCATTAAACAATGTCACTTAGTGAGATGCAGTGTTTTTCACCATTACAAGTTGGGAACTGCGATATCTAATGTGAAAGCGCTTGCAACCGTCGTTAGGTTAGGTTAGGTTAGGTTAGGTTTTGTTAGGTTAGGTTAGGTTAGGTTAGGTTAGGTTAGATTAGGTTAGGTTGGGTTGAGTTGGGTTAGGTTAGGTTAGGTTAGGTTGGGTTAGGTTGGGTTAGGTTAGGTTAGGTTAGGTTACGTTAGGTTAGGTTAGGTTACGTTAGGTTAGGTTAGGTTAGGTTAGGTTACGTTAGGTTAGGTTAGGTTAGGTAAGGATAATTTGGTTAGGTTAGGTAAGGTTAGGTTAGGTTAGGTTAGGTTGGGTTGGGTGTTGTTGGGTTGGGTTGGGTTGGGTTGGGTTAGGTTGGGTTAGGTTAGGTTAGGTTACCTTAGGTTAGGTTAGGTTAGGTTAGGTAAGGTTAGGTTACGTTAGGTTATGTTAGGTTAGGTTAGGTTACGTTAGGTTAGGTTAGGTCAGGTAAGGTTAGGTTACATTAGAATAGGTTAGGTTAGGTTAGGTTACGTTAGGTTAGGTTAAGTTAGGTTAGGTTAGGTTTGGTTAGGTTAGCTTACGTTAGGTTAGGTTGGGTTGGGTTGGGTTGGGTTGGGTTAGGTTAGGTTTGGTTAGGTTGGGTTAGGTTAGTTTAGGTTAGGTTAGGTTAGGTTAGGTTGGGTTGGGTTGGGTTAGGTTAGGTTAGGTTAGGTTAAGTAAGGTTAGGTTAGGTTAGGTTAGGTTACGTTAGGTTAAGGTATGAACCGTCGTAAAACCGCATTAAACAATGTCACTTAGTGAGATGCAGTGTTTTTCACCTTTACAAGTTGGGAACTGCGATATCTAATGTGAAAGCGCATGAAACCGTCGTAATCTTGTAGAAAACATTGTAAAGTAGCAAATAAAACGTTTTCTAACGATAGAAGTGCGAAGGTTCGGTTAGTTTGAGCTAGGTAGCGTCGTGAAACCACCAAAAACGATGTCATCTAACGAGATAGTGTTGTTTTATTGCGAGTACGAAACTGCGATAGGTGAAATATTGGGAAAGCACTGAAAATGGCATGAACTAGCCAGATACTGCGTCTTGTGCCGTTACAAGTGCGAAACTGCTTTAATGTGATATTCTCGTTAAAGCGCATGCAAGTATCGTGAAACCTTAAAGAACGATGTCATTTAGCGAGATACAGCGTTCTGAACTGTAATAAGTTGGTGAGAAACTGTGAGGTCAAGCAAATATCGTAATTGTGAACGAAACAGTGTAATTGAGCGTATTTAGATACAAGTGCGAATGTTAGGTTAGGTTGAGATATCAACCGTCGTAAAACCGCATTAAACAATGTCACTTAGTGAGATGTAGTGTTTTTCAACATTACAAGTCGGGAATACGATATCTAATGTGAAAGCGCATGAAACCGTCGTAATCTTGTAGAAAACATTGTAAAGTTGCGAGTAAAACGTTTTCTAACGATAGAAGTGCGAAGGTTAGCTTGAGCTATGTTAGTTTAAGCTATGTAGCGTCGTGAGACCACCAAAAAGGACGTCATCTAACGAGATAGTGTTGTTTTATTGCATGTACGTAACTGCAATAGGTGAAATGTTGTGAAAGTACACAAAACGGCTTGAACAAGCCAGATACTGCGTGTTGTACCGTTACAAGTGCGAAACTGCTATAATGTGATATTCTTGTTAAAGCGCATGCAAGCATCGTGAAACCTTAAAGAACGATGTCATTTAGCGAGATACAGCGTTCTGTACTGCAATAAGTTGGTGAAAAACTGTGAGGTTATGCAAATATCGTAATTGTGAACGAAACAGTGTAATAGAGCGTTTTTCCATACAAGTACGAATGTTAGGTTAGGTTAAGATATGAACCGTCGTAAAACCGCATTAAACAATGTCACTTAGTGAGATGCAGTCTTTTTCACCATTACAAGTCGGGAACTGCGATATTTAATGTGAAAGCGCTTGCAAACGTCGTTAGGTTAGGTTAGGTTAGGTTACGTTAGGTTAGGTTGGGTTAGGTTAGGTTAGGTTAAGATATGAACCGCGCTAAAACCGCATTAAACAATGTCACTTAGTGAGATGCAGTGTTTTTCACCTTTACAAGTTGGGAACTGCGATATCTAATGTGAAAGCGCTTGAAACCGTCGTAATGTTGTAGAAAGCATTGTAAAGTAGCGAGTAAAACGTTTTCTAACGATAGAAGTGCGAAGGTTATGTTAGGTTGAGTTATGTTAGTTTAAGCTAGGTAGTGTCGTGAAACCACCAAAAACGACGTCATCTAACGAGATAGTGTTGTTTATTGCGAGTACGAAACTGCGATAGGTAAAATGTTGTGAAAGCACACAAAACGGCATGAACAAGCCAAATACTGCGTGTTGTACCGTTACAAGTGCGAAACTGCTATGTTGTGACATTCTCGGTAAAGCGCATGCAAGTATCGTGAAACCTTAAAGAACGATGTCATTTAGCGAGATACAGCGTTCTGTACTGTAATAAGTTGGTGAGAAACTGTGAGGTCAAGCAAATATCGTAATTGTGAACGAAACAGTGTAATTGAGCGTCTTTAGATACAAGTGCGAATGTTAGGTTAGGTTGACATATCAACCATCGTAAAACCGCATTACACAATGTCACTTAGTGAGATGTAGTGTTTCTCAACATTACAAGTCGGAAACTACGATATCTAATGTGAAAGCGCATGAAACCGTCGTAATCTTGTAGAAAACATTGTAAACTTGCAAATAAAACGTTTTCTAACGATAGAAGTGCGAAGGTTAGGTTAGGTTAGGTTAGGTTAAGCTAGGTAGCGTCGTGAAACTACCAAAAACGACGTCATCTAACGAGATAGTGTTGTGTTATTGCGAGTATTAAACTGCGATAGGTGAAATGTTGTGAAAGCACACAAAACGGAATGAACAAGCCAAATACTGCGTGTTCTACCGTTACAAGTGCGAAACTGCTATATTGTGATATTCTCGTTAAAGCGCATGCAAGCATCGTGAAACCTTAAAGAACAATGTCATTTAGGAAGATACAGCGTTCTGTACTGCAATAAGTTGGTGAAAAACTGTGAGGTTATGCAAATATCGTAATTGTGAACAAAACAGTGTAATAGAGCGTTTTTAGATACAAGTGCGAATGTTAGGTTAGGTTAAGATATGAACCGTCGTAAAACCGCATTAAACAGTGTCAATTAGTGAGATGCAGTGTTTTTCACCATTAAAAGCGGGGAACTGCGATATCTAATGTGAAAGCGCTTGCAACCGTCGTTAGGTTAGGTTAGGTTAGGTTAGCTTAAATTAGGTTAGGTTAGGTTAGGTTAGGTTAGGTTAGGTTTGGTTAGGTTAGGTTAGGTTAGGTTAGGTTATGTTAGGTTAGGTTGGGTTAGGTTAGGTTAGGTTAGGTTTGGTTAGGTTAGGTTAGGTTAGGTTAGGTTATGTTAGGTTAGGTTGGGTTAGGTTAGGTTAGGTTACGTTAGGTTAAGGTATGAACCGTCGTAAAACCGCAATAAACAATGTCACTTCGTGAGATGCAGTGTTTTTCACCTTTACAAGTTGGGAACTGCGATATCTAATGTGAAAGCGCTTGAAACCGTCGTAATGTTGTAGAAAGCAATGTAAAGTAGCGAGTAAAACGTTTTCTAACGATAGAAGTGCGAAGGTTATGTTAGGTTGAGTTATGTTAGTTTAAGCTAGGTAGCGTCGTGAAACCACCAAAAACGACGTCATCTAACGAGATAGTGTTGTTTTATTGCGAGTACGAAACTGCGATAGGTAAAATGTGAAAGCACACAAAACGGCATGAACAAGCCAAATACTGCGTGTTCTACCGTTACAAGTGCGAAACTGCTATATTGTGATATTCTCGTTAAAGCGCATGAAAGCATCGTGAAACCTTAAAGAACAATGTCATTTAGCGAGATACAACGTTCTGTACTGCAATAAGTTGGTGAAAAACTGTGAGGTTATGCAAATATGGTAATTGTGAACAAAACAGTGTAATAGAGCGTTTTTAGATACAAGTGCGAATGTTAGCTTAGGTTAAGATATGAACCGTCGTAAAACCGCATTAAACAATGTCAATTAGTGAGATGCAGTGTTTTTCACCATTAAAAGTCGGGAACTGCGATATCTAATGTGAAAGCGCTTGCAACCGTCGTTAGGTTAGGTTAGGTTAGGTTAGGTTAGGTTAGGTTTTGTTAGGTTAGGTTAGGTTAGGTTAGGTTAGATTAGGTTAGGTTAGGTTAGGTTAGGTTAGGTTACGTTAGGTTAGGTTAGGTTACGTTAGGTTAGGTTAGGTTAGGTTACGTTAGGTTAGGTTAGGTTAGGTAAGGATAATTTGGTTAGGTTAGGTAAGGTTAGGTTAGGTTAGGTTAGGTTGGGTTGGGTGTTGGGTTGGGTTAGGTTGGGTTAGGTTAGGTTAGGTTACGTTAGGTTAGGTTAGGTTAGGTTAGGTTAGGTTACGTTAGGTTATGTTAGGTTAGGTTAGGTTAGGTTACGTTAGGTTAGGTTAGGTCAGGTAAGGTTAGGTTACGTTAGAATAGGTTAGGTTAGGTTAGGTTACGTTAGGTTAGGTTAAGTTAGGTTAGGTTAGGTTTGGTTAGGTTTGGTTAGGTTAGCTTAGGTTAGGTTAGGTTGGGTTGGGTTGGGTTGGGTTAGGTTAGGTTAGGTTGGGTTAGGTTAGTTTAGGTTAGGTTAGGTTAGGTTGGGTTGGGTTGGGTTAGGTTAGGTTAGGTTAGGTTAGGTTACGTTAGGTTAGGTTTGGTTAGGTTAGGTTAGGTTAGGTTAGGTTATGTTAGGTTAGGTTGGGTTAGGTTAGGTTAGGTTACGTTAGGTTAAGGTATGAACCGTCGTAAAACCGCAATAAACAATGTCACTTCGTGAGATGCAGTGTTTTTCACCTTTACAAGTTGGGAACTGCGATATCTAATGTGAAAGCGCTTGAAACCGTCGTAATGTTGTAGAAAACATTGTAAAGTTGCGAGTAAAACGTTTTCTAACGATAGAAGTGCGAAGGTTAGGTTAGGTTAGGTTAGTTTAGGCTAGGTAGCGTCGTGAAACTACCAAAAACGACGTCATTTAAAGAGATAGTGTTGTTTTATTGCGAGTATTAAACTGCGATAGGTGAAATGTTGTGAAAGCACACAAAACGGCATGAACAAGCCAAATACTGCGTGTTCTACCGTTACAAGTGCGAAACTGCTATATTGTGATATTCTCGTTAAAGCGCATGCAAGCATCGTGAAACCTTAAAGAACAATGTCATTTAGCGAGATACAGCGTTCTGTACTGCAATAAGTTGGTGAAAAACTGTGAGGTTATGCAAATATCGTAATTGTGAACGAAACAGTGTAATAGAGCGTTTTTCAATACAAGTACGAATGTTAGGTTAAATTAAGATATGAACCGTCGTAAAACCGCATTAAACAATGTCACTTAGTGAGATGCAGTGTTTTTCACCATTACAAGTCGGGAACTGCGATATCTAATGTGAAAGCGCTTGCAAACGTCGTTAGGTTAGGTTAGGTTAGGTTAGGTTACGTTAGGTTAGGTTTGGTTAGGTTAGGTTAGGTTAGGTTGTTAGGTTAGGTTGGGTTAGGTTAGGTTAGGTTACGTTAGGTTAAGGTATGAACCGTCGTAAAACCGCCCTAAACAATGTCACTTAGTGAGATGCAGTGTTTTTCACCTTTACGAGTTGGGAACTGCGATATCTAATGTGAAAGCGCTTGAAACCGTCGTAATGTTGTAGAAAGCAATGTAAAGTAGCGAGTAAAACGTTTTCTAACGATAGAAGTGCGAAGGTTATGTTAGGTTGAGTTATGTTAGTTTAAGCTACGTAGCGTCGTGAAACCACCAAAATCGACGTCATCTAACGAGATAGTGTTGTTTTATTGCGAGTACGAAACTGCGATAGGTAAAATGTTGTGAAAGCACACAAAACGGCATGAACAAGCCAAATACTGCGTGTTGTACCGTTACAAGTGCGAAACTGCTATGTTCTGACATTCTCGGTAAAGCGCATGCAAGTATCGTGAAACCTTAAAGAACGATGTCCTTTAGCGAGATACAGCGTTCTGTACTGTAATAAGTTGGTGAGAAACTGTGAGGTCAAGCAAATATCGTAATTGTGAACGAAACAGTGTAATTGAGCGTCTTTAGATACAAGTGCGATTGTTAGGTTAGGTTCACATATCAACCGTCGTAAAACCGCATTAAACAATGTCACTTAGTGAGATGTAGTGTTTTTCAACATTACAAGTCGGGAACTACGATATCTAATGTGAAAGCGCATGAAACCGTCGTAATCTTCTAGAAAACATTGTAAAGTTGCGAGTAAAACGTTTTCTAACGATAGAAGTGCGAAGGTTAGGTTAGGTTAGGTTAGTTTAAGCTAGGTAGCGTCGTGAAACTACCAAAAACGACGTCATCTAACGAGATAGTGTTGTTTTATTGCGAGTATTAAACTGCGATAGGTGAAATGTTGTGAAAGCACACAAAACGGCATGAACAAGCCAAATACTGCGTGTTCTACCGTTACAAGTGCGAAACTGCTATATTGTGATATTCTCGTTAAAGCGCATGCAAGCATCGTGAAACCTTAAAGAACAATGTCATTTAGCGAGATACAACGTTCTGTACTGCAATAAGTTGGTGAAAAACTGTGAGGTTATGCAAATATGGTAATTGTGAACAAAACAGTGTAATAGAGCGTTTTTAGATACAAGTGCGAATGTTAGGTTAGGTTAAGATATGAACCGTCGTAAAACCGCATTAAACAATGTCAATTAGTGAGATGCAGTGTTTTTCACCATTAAAAGTCGGGAACTGCGATATCTAATGTGAAAGCGCTTGCAACCGTCGTTAGGTTAGGTTAGGTTAGGTTAGGTTTTGTTAGGTTAGGTTAGGTTAGGTTAGGTTAGATTAGGTTAGGTTGGGTTGAGTTGGGTTAGGTTAGGTTAGGTTAGGTTAGGTTGGGTTAGGTTAGGTTAGGTTAGGTTAGGTTACGTTAGGTTAGGTTAGGTTACGTTAGGTTAGGTTAGGTTACGTTAGGTTAGGTTAGGTTAGGTAAGGATAATTTGGTTAGGTTAGGTAAGGTTAGGTTAGGTTAGGTTAGGTTGGGTTGGGTTCGGTTGGGTTGGGTTAGGTTGGGTTAGGTTAGGTTAGGTTACGTTAGGTTAGGTTAGGTTAGGTTAGGTTAGGTTACGTTAGGTTATGTTAGGTTAGGTTAGGTACGTTAGGTTAGGTTAGGTCAGGTAAGGTTAGGTTACGTTAGAATAGGTTAGGTTAGGTTAGGTTACGTTAGGTTTGGTTAAGTTAGGTTAGGTTAGGTTTGGTTAGGTTTGGTTATGTTAGCTTAGGTTAGGTTAGGTTGGGTTGGGTTGGGTTGGGTTAGGTTAGGTTAGGTTAGGTTGGGTTAGGTTAGTTTAGGTTAGGTTAGGTTAGGTTAGGTTGGGTTGGGTTGGGTTAGGTTAGGTTAGGTTAGGTTAGGTTAGGTAAGGTTAGGTTAGGTTAGGTTAGGTTAAGGTATGAACCGTCGTAAATCCGCATTAAACAATGTCACTTAGTGAGATGCAGTGTTTTTCACCTTTACAAGTTGGGAACTGCGATATCTAATGTGAAAGCGCATGAAACCGTCGTAATCTTGTAGAAAACATTGTAAAGTAGCGAATAAAACGTTTTCTAACGATAGAAGTGCGAAGGTACGGTTAGTTTGAGCTAGGTAGCGTCGTGAAACCACCAAAAACGATGTCATCTAACGAGATAGTGTTGTTTTATTGCGAGTACGAAACTGCGATAGGTGAAATATTGGGAAAGCACAGAAAATGGCATGAACTAGCCAGATACTGCGTCTTGTGCCGTTACAAGTGCGAAACTGCTTTAATGTGATATTCTCGTTAAAGCGCATGCAAGTATCGTGAAACCTTAAAAAACGATGTCATTTAGCGAGATACAGCGTTCTGAACTGTAATAAGTTGGTGAGAAACTGTGAGGTCAAGCAAATATCGTAATTGTGAACGAAACAGTGTAATTGAGCGTATTTAAATACAAGTGCGAATGTTAGGTTAGGTTGAGATATCAACCGTCGTAAAACTGCATTAAACAATGTCACTTAGTGAGATGTAGTGTTTTGCAACATTACAAGTCGGGAACTACGATATCTAATGTGAAAGCGCATGAAACCGTCGGAATCTTGTAGAAAACATTGTAAAGTTGCGAGTAAAACGTTTTCTAACGATAGAAGTGCGAAGGTTAGCTTGAGTTATGTTAGTTTAAGCTATGTAGCGTCGTGAGACCACCAAAAAGGACGTCATCTAACGAGATAGTGTTGTTTTATTGCATGTACGTAACTGCAATAGGTGAAATGTTGTGAAAGTACACAAAACGGCTTGAACAAGCCAGATACTGCGTGTTGTACCGTTACAAGTGCGAAACTGCTATAATGTGATATTCTTGTTAAAGCGCATGCAAGCATCGTGAAACCTTAAAGAACGATGTCATTTAGCGAGATACAGCGTTCTGTACTGCAATAAGTTGGTGAAAAACTGTGAGGTTATGCAAATATCGTAATTGTGAACGAAACAGTGTAATAGAGCGTTTTTCCATACAAGTACGAATGTTAGGTTAGGTTAAGATATGAACCGTCGTAAAACCGCATTAAACAATGTCACTTAGTGAGATGCAGTGTTTTTCACCATTAAAAGTCGGGAACTGCGATATTTAATGTGAAAGCGCTTGCAACCGTCGTTAGGTTAGGTTAGGTTAGGTTAGGTTTTGTTAGGTTAGGTTAGGTTAGATTAGGTTAGGTTGGGTTGAGTTGGGTTAGGTTAGGTTAGGTTAGGTTAGGTTGGGTTAGGTTAGGTTAGGTTAGGTTAGGTTACGTTAGGTTAGGTTAGGTTACGTTAGGTTAGGTTAGGTTAGGTTACGTTAGGTTAGGTTAGGTTAGGTAAGGATAATTTGGTTAGGTTAGGTAAGGTTAGGTTAGGTTAGGTTAGGTTGGGTTGGGTGTTGTTGGGTTGGGTTGGGTTGGGCTAGGTTGGGTTAGGTTAGGTTAGGTTACGTTAGGTTAGGTTAGGTTAGGTTAGGTTAGGTTACGTTAGGTTATGTTAGGTTAGGTTAGGTTAGGTTAGGTTAGGTTAGGTCAGGTAAGGTTAGGTTACGTTAGAATAGGTTAGGTTAGGTTAGGTTACGTTAGGTTAGGTTAAGTTAGGTTAGGTTAGGTTTGGTTAGGTTTGGTTAGGTTAGCTTAGGTTAGGTTAGGTTGGGTTGGGTTGGGTTAGGTTAGGTTAGGTTAGGTTAGTTTAGGTTAGTTTAGGTTAGGTTAGGTTAGGTTGGGTTGGGTTGGGTTAGGTTAGGTTAGGTTAGGTTAGGTTAGGTAAGGTTAGGTGAGGTTAGGTTAGGTTACGTTAGGTTAAGGTATGAACTGTCGTAAAACCGCATTAAACAATGTCACTTAGTGAGATGCAGTGTTTTTCACCTTTACAAGTTGAGAACTGTGATATCTAATGTGAAAGCGCTTGAAACTGTCGTATTGTTGTAGAAAGCAATGTAAAGTAGCGAGTAAAACGTTTTCTAACGATAGAAGTGCGAAGGTTATGTTAGGTTGAGTTATGTTAGTTTAAGCTAGGTAGCGTCGTGAAACTACCAAAAACAACGTCATCTAACGAGATAGTGTTGTTTTATTGCGAGTACGAAACTGCGATAGGTGAAATGTTGTGAAAGCACACAAAACGGCATGAACAAGCCAAATACTGCGTGTTCTACCGTTACAAGTGCAAAACTGCTATATTGTGATATTCTCGTTAAAGCGCATGCAAGCATCGTGAAACCTTAAAGAACAATGTCATTTAGCGAGATACAACGTTCTGTACTGCAATAAGTTGGTGAAAAACTGTGAGGTTATGCAAATATGGTAATTGTGAACAAAACAGTGTAATAGAGCGTTTTTAGATACAAGTGCGAATGTTAGGTTAGGTTAAGATATGAACCGTCGTAAAACCGCATTAAACAATGTCAATTAGTGAGATGCAGTGTTTTTCACCATTAAAAGTCGGGAACTGCGATATCTAATGTGAAAGCGCTTGCAACCGTCGTTAGGTTAGGTTAGGTTAGGTTAGGTTAGGTTTTGTTAGGTTAGGTTAGGTTAGGTTAGGTTAGATTAGGTTAGGTTGGGTTGAGTTGGGTTAGGTTAGGTTAGGTTAGGTTAGGTTGGGTTAGGTTAGGTTAGGTTAGGTTACGTTAGGTTAGGTTGGGTTAGGTTACGTTAGGTTAGGTTAGGTTAGGTAAGGATAATTTGGTTAGGTTAGGTAAGGTTAGGTTAGGTTAGGTTAGGTTGGGTTGGGTGTTGTTGGGTTGGTTTAGGTTGGGTTAGGTTAGGTTAGGTTACGTTAGGTTAGGTTAGGTTAGGTTAGGTTACGTTAGGTTATGTTAGGTTAGGTTAGGTACGTTAGGTTAGGTTAGGTCAGGTAAGGTTAGGTTACGTTAGAATAGGTTAGGTTAGGTTAGGTTACGTTAGGTTAGGTTAAGTTAGGTTAGGTTAGGTTTGGTTAGGTTTGGTTAGGTTAGCTTAGGTTAGGTTAGGTTGGGTTGGGTTGGGTTGGGTTAGGTTAGGTTAGGTTAGGTTGGGTTAGGTTAGTTTAGGTTAGGTTAGGTTAGGTTAGGTTGGGTTGGGTTGGATTAGGTTAGGTTAGGTAAGGTAAGGTTAGGTTAGGTTAGGTTAAGGTATGAACCGTCGTAAAACCGCATTAAACAATGTCACTTAGTGAGATGCAGTGTTTTTCACCTTTACAAGTTGGGAACTAAGATATCTAATGTGAAAGCGCTTGCAAACGTCGTTAGGTTAGGTTAGGTTAGGTTAGGTTACGTTAGGTTAGGTTAGGTTTGGTTAGGTTAGGTTAGGTTTGGTTAGGGATGTTAGGTAAGGTTTGGTTAGGTTAGGTTAGGTTAGGTTGGGTTAGGTAAGGTTAGGTTAGGTTAAGATATGAACCGCGCTAAAACCGCATTAAACAATGTCACTTAGTGAGATGCTGTGTTTTTCACCATTACAAGTCGGGAACTGCAATATCTAATGTGAAAGCGCATGAAACCGTCGTAATCTTGTAGAAAACATTGTAAAGTAGCGAATAAAACGTTTTCTAACGATAGAAGTGCGAAGGTTCGGTTAGTTTGAGCTAGGTAGCGTCGTGAACCCACCAAAAACGATGTCATCTAACGAGATAGTGTTGTTTTATTGCGAGTACGAAACTGCGATAGGTAAAATATCGGGAATGCACACAAAATGGCATGAACTAGCCAGATACTGCGTCTTGTACCGTTACAAGTGCGAAACTGCTATAATGTGATATTCTCGTTAAAGCGCATGCAAGCATCGTGAAACCTTAAAAAACGATGTCATTTAGCGAGATACAGCGTTCTGTACTGCAATAAGTTGGTGAAAAACTGTGAGGTTATGCAAATATCGTAATTGTGAACGAAACAGTGTAATAGAGCGTTTTTCAATACAAGTACGAATGTTAGGTTAGGTTAAGATATGAACCGTCGTAAAACCGCATTAAACAATGTCACTTAGTGAGATGCAGTGTTTTTCACCATTAAAAGTCGGGAACTGCGATATCTAATGTGAAAGCGCTTGCAACCGTCGTTAGGTTAGGTTAGGTTAGGTTAGGTTAGGTTAGGTTTTGTTAGGTTAGGTTCGGTTAGGTTAGATTACGTTAGGTTGGGTTGAGTTGGGTTAGGTTAGGTTAGGTTAGGTTAGGTTGGGTTAGGTTAGGTTAGGTTACGTTAGGTTAGGTTGGGTTAGGTTACGTTAGGTTAGGTTAGGTTAGGTAAGGATAATTTGGTTAGGTTAGGTAAGGTTAGGTTAGGTTAGGTTAGGTTGGGTTGGGTGTTGTTGGGTTGGGTTGGGTTGGATTGGGTTAGGTTGGGTTAGGTTAGGTTAGGTTACGTTAGGTTAGGTTAGGTTAGGTTACGTTAGGTTATGTTAGGTTAGGTTAGAAACGTTAGGTTAGGTTAGGTCAGGTAAGGTTAGGTTACGTTAGAATAGGTTAGGTTAGGTTAGGTTACGTTAGGTTAGGTTAAGTTAGGTTAGGTTAGGTTTGGTTAGGTTTGGTTAGGTTAGCTTAGGTTAGGTTAGGTTGGGTTGGGTTGGGTTGGGTTGGGTTAGGTTAGGTTAGGTTAGGTTGGGTTAGGTTAGTTTAGGTTAGGTTAGGTTTGGTTAGGTTAGGTTAGGTTAGGTTAGGTTAGGTTAGGTAAGGTTAGGTTAGGTTACGTTAGGTTAAGGTATGAACCGTCGTAAAACCGCATTAAACAATGTCACTTAGTGAGATGCAGTGTTTTTCACCTTTACAAGCTGGGAACTGCGATATCTAATGTGAAAGCGCTTGAAACCGTCGTAATGTTGTAGAAAGCAATGTAAAGTAGCGAGTAAAACGTTTTCTAACGATAGAAGTGCGAAGGTTATGTTAGGTTGAGTTATGTTAGTTTAAGCTACGTAGCGTCGTGCAACCACCAAAATCGACGTCATCTAACGAGATAGTGTTGTTTTATTGCGAGTACAAAACTGCGATAGGTAAAATGTTGTGAAAGCACACAAAACGGCATGAACAACCAAATACTGCGTGTTGTACCGTTACAAGTGCGAAACTGCTATATTGTGATATTCTCGTTAAAGCGCATGCAAGCATCGTGAAACCTTAAAGAACAATGTCATTTAGCGAGATACAACGTTCTGTACTGCAATAAGTTGGTGAAAAACTGTGAGGTTATGCAAATATGGTAATTGTGAACAAAACAGTGTAATAGAGCGTTTTTAGATACAAGTGCGAATGTTAGGTTAGGTTAAGATATGAACCGTCGTAAAACCGCATTAAACAATGTCAATTAGTGAGATGCAGTGTTTTTCACCATTAAAAGTCGGTAACTGCGATATCTAATGTGAAAGCGCTTGCAACCGTCGTTAGGTTAGGTTAGGTTAGGTTAGGTTAGGTTTTGTTAGGTTAGGTTAGGTTAGGTTAGGTTAGATTAGGTTAGGTTGGGTTGAGTTGGGTTAGGTTAGGTTAGGTTAGGTTAGGTTAGGTTACGTTAGGTTAGGTTAGGTTACGTTAGGTTAGGTTAGGTTAGGTTACGTTAGGTTAGGTTAGGTTAGGTAAGGATAATTTGGTTAGGTTAGGTAAGGTTAGGTTAGGTTAGGTTAGGTTGGGTTGGGTGTTGTTGGGTTGGGTTGGGTTGGGTTGGGTTAGGTTGGGTTAGGTTAGGTTAGGTTACGTTAGGTTAGGTTAGGTTAGGTTACGTTACGTTAGGTTATGTTAGGTTAGGTTAGGTTACGTTAGGTTAGGTTAGGTCAGGTAAGGTTAGGTTACGTTAGAATAGGTTAGGTTAGGTTAGGTTACGTTAGGTTAACTTAAGTTAGGTTAGGTTAGGTTTGGTTAGGTTTGGTTAGGTTAGCTTAGGTTAGGTTAGGTTGGGTTGGGTTGGGTTGGGTTAGGTTAGGTTAGGTTAGGTTAGGTTGGGTTAGGTTAGTTTAGGTTAGGTTAGGTTAGGTTAGGTTGGGTTGGGTTGGGTTAGGTTAGGTTAGGTTAGGTAAGGTTAGGTTAGGTTAGGTTAGGTTACGTTAGGTTAAGGTATGAACCGTCGTAAAACCGCATTAAACAATGTCACTTAGTGAGATGCAGTGTTTTTCACCTTTACAAGTTGGAAACTGCGATATCTAATGTGAAAGCGCATGAAACCGTCGTAATCTTGTAGAAAACATTGTAAAGTAGCGAATAAAACGTTTTCTAACGATAGAAGTGCGAAGGTTCGGTTAGTTTGAGCTAGGTAGCGTCGTGAAACCACCAAAAACGATGTCATCTAACGAGATAGTGTTGTTTTATTGCGAGTACGAAACTGCGATAGGTGAAATATTGGGAAAGCACACAAAATGGCATGAACTAGCCAGATACTGCGTCTTGTGCCGTTACAAGTGCGAAACTGCTTTAATGTGATATTCTCGTTAAAGCGCATGCAAGTATCGTGAAACCTTAAAGAACGATGTCATTTAGCGAGATACAGCGTTCTGAACTGTAATAAGTTGGTGAGAAACTGTGAGGTCAAGCAAATATCGTAATTGTGAACGAAACAGTGTAATTGAGCGTTTTTTCATACAAGTACGAATGTTAGGTTAGGTTAAGATATGAACCGTCGTAAAACCGCATTAAACAATGTCACTTAGTGAGATGCAGTCTTTTTCACCATTACAAGTCGGGAACTACGATATCTAATGTGAAAGCGCATGAAACCGTCGTAATCTTGTAGAAAACATTGTAAAGTTGCGAGTAAAACGTTTTCTAACGATAGAAGTGCAAAGGTTAGGTTAGGTTAGGTTAGTTTAGGCTAGGTAGCGTCGTGAAACTACCAAAAACGACGTCATCTAAAGAGATAGTGTTGTTTTATTGCGAGTATTAAACTGCGATAGGTGAAATGTTGTGAAAGCACACAAAACGGCATGAACAAGCCAAATACTGCGTGTTCTACCGTTACAAGTGCGAAACTGCTATAATGTGATATTCTCGTTAAAGCGCATGCAAGCATCGTGAAACCTTAAAGAACAATGTCATTTAGCGAGATACAGCGTTCTGTACTGCAATAAGTTGGTGAAAAACTGTGAGGTCAAGCAAATATCGTAATTGTGAACGAAACAGTGTAATTGAGCGTATTTAGATACAAGTGCGAATGTTAGGTTAGGTTGAGATATCAACCGTCGTAAAACCGCATTAAACAATGTCACTTAGTGAGATGTAGTGTTTTTCAACATTACAAGTCGGGAACTACGATATCTAATGTGAAAGCGCTTGAAACCGTCGTAATGTTGTAGAAAGCAATGTAAAGTAGCGAGTAAAACGTTTTCTAACGATAGAAGTGCGAAGGTTATGTTAGGTTGAGTTATGTTAGTTTAAGCTAGGTAGCGTCGTGAAACCACCAAAAACGACGTCATCTAACGAGATAGTGTTGTTTTATTGCGAGTACGAAACTGCGATAGGTAAAATGTGAAAGCACACAAAACGGCATGAACAAGCCAAATACTGCGTGTTGTACCGTTACAAGTGCGAAACTGCTATGTTTTGACATTCTCGGTAAAGCGCATGCAAATATCGTGAAACCTTAAAGAACGATGTCATTTAGCGAGATACAGCGTTCTGTACTGTAATAAGTTGGTGAGAAACTGTGAGGTCAAGCAAATATCGTAATTGTGAACGAAACAGTGTAATTGAGCGTCTTTAGATACAAGTGCGAATGTTAGGTTAGGTTGACATATCAACCGTCGTAAAACCGCATTAAACAATGTCACTTAGTGAGATGTAGTGTTTTTCAACATTACAAGTCGGGAACTACGATATCTAATGTGAAAGCGCATGAAACCGTCGTAATCTTGTAGAAAACATTGTAAAGTTGCGAGTAAAACGTTTTCTAACGATAGAACTGCGAAGGTTAGGTTAGGTTAGGTTAGGTTAGTTTAGGCTAGGTAGCGTCGTGAAACTACCAAAAACGACGTCATCTAACGAGATAGTGTTGTTTTATAGCGAGTATTAAACTGCGATAGGTGAAATGTTGTGAAAGCACACAAAACGGCATGAACAAGCCAAATACTGCGTGTTCTACCGTTACAAGTGCGAAACTGCTATATTGTGATATTCTCGTTAAAGCGCATGAAAGCATCGTGAAACCTTAAAGAACAATGTCATTTAGCGAGATACAACGTTCTGTACTGCATTAAGTTGGTGAAAAACTGTGAGATCAAGCAAATATCGTAATTGTGAACGAAACAGTGTAATTGAGCGTATTTAGATACAAGTGCGAATGTTAGCTTAGGTTAAGATATGAACCGTCGTAAAACCGCATTAAACATTGCCAATTAGTGAGATGCAGTGTTTTTCACCATTAAAAGTCGGGAACTGCGATATCTAATGTGAAAGCGCTTGCAATCGTCGTTAGGTTAGGTTAGGTTAGGTTAGGTTAGGTTTGGTTAGGTTAGGTTAGGTTAGGTTAGATTAGGTTAGGTTGGGTTGAGTTGGGTTAGGTTAGGTTAGGTTGGGTTAGGTTAGTTTAGGTTAGGTTAGGTTAGGTTAGGTTGGGTTGGGTTGGGTTAGGTTAGGTTAGGTTAGGTTAGGTAAGGTTAGGTTAGGTTAGGTTAGGTTAGGTTAAGGTATGAACCGTCGTAAAACCGCATTAAACAATGTCACTTAGTGAGATGTAGTGTTTTTCAACATTACAAGTCGGGAACTACGATATCTAATGTGAAAGCGCATGAAACCGTCGTAATCTTGTAGAAAACATTGTAAAGTTGCGAATAAAACGTTTTCTAACGATAGAAGTGCGAAGGTTAGGTTAGGTTAGGTTAGGTTAAGCTTGGTAGCGTCGTGAAACTACCAAAAACGACGTCATCTAACGAGATAGTGTTGTTTTATTGCGAGTATTAAACTGCGATAGGTGAAATGTTGTGAAAGCACACAAAACGGAATGAACAAGCCAAATACTGCGTGTTCTACTGTTACAAGTGCGAAACTGCTATATTGTGATATTCTCGTTAAAGCGCATGCAAGCATCGTGAAACCATAAAGAACAATGTCATTTAGCGAGATACAGCGTTCTGTACTGCAATAAGTTGGTGAAAAACTGAGGTTATGCAAATATCGTAATTGTGAACAAAACAGTCTAATAGAGCGTTTTTAGATACAAGTGCGAATGTTAGGTTAGGTTAAGATATGAACCGTCGTAAAACCGCATTAAACAATGTCAATTAGTGAGATGCAGTGTTTTTCACCATTAAAAGTGGGGAACTGCGATATCTAATGTGAAAGCGCTTGCAACCGTCGTTAGATTAGGTTAGGTTAGGTTAGGTTAGGTTAGGTTTGGTTAGGTTAGGTTAGGTTAGGTTAGGGTAGATATGGTTAGGTTGGGTAGATGGGTTAGGTTAGGTTAGGTTAGGTTAGGTTGGGTTAGGTTAGGTTAGGTTACGTTAGGTTAGGTTAGGTTACGTTAGGTTAGGTTAGGTTAGGTTACGTTAGGTTAGGTTAGGTTAGGTAAGGATAATTTGGTTAGGTTAGGTAAGGTTAGGTTAGGTTAGGTTAGGTTGGGTTGGGTGTTGTTGGGTTGGGTTGGGTTGGGTTAGGTTGGGTTAGGTTAGGTTAGGTTACGTTAGGTTAGGTTAGGTTAGGTTACGTTAGGTTATGTTAGGTTATGTTAGGTTACGTTAGGTTAGGTTAGGTCAAGTAAGGTAAGGTTACGTTAGAATAGGTTAGGTTAGGTTAGGTTACGTTAGGTTAGGTTAAGTTAGGTTAGGTTAGGTTTGGTTAGGTTAGGTTAGGTTAGCTTAGGTTAGGTTAAGTTGGGTTGGGTTGGGTTAGGTTGGGTTAGGTTAGGTTAGGTTAGGTTGGGTTAGGTTAGGTTAGTTTAGGTTAGGTTAGGTTAGGTTGGGTTGGGTTGGGTTAGGTTAGGTTAGGTTAGGTAAGGTTAGGTTAGGTTAGGTTACGTTAGGTTAAGGTATGAACCGTCGTAAAACCGCATTAAACAATGTCACTTAGTGAGATGCAGTGTTTTTCACCTTTACAAGTTGGGAACTGCGGTATCTAATGTGAAAGCGCATGAAACCGTCGTAATCTTGTAGAAAACATTCTAAAGTTGCGAGTAAAACTTTTTCTAACGATAGAAGTGCGAAGGTTAGGTTAGGTTAGGTTACTTTAAGCTAGGTAGCGTCGTGAAACTACCAAAAACGACGTCATCTAACGAGATTGTGTTGTTTTATTGCGAGTATTAAACTGCGATAGGTGAAATGTTGTGAATGCACAAAAACGGCATGAACAAGCCAAATACTGCGTGTTCTACCGTTACAAGTGCGAAACTGCTATATTGTGATATTCTCGTTAAAGCGCATGCAAGCCTCGTAAAACCTTAAAGAACAATGTCGTTTAGCGAGATACAGCGTTCTGTACTGCAATAAGTCGTGAAAAACTGTGAGGTTATGCAAATATCGTAATTGTGAACGAAACAGTGTAATAGAGCGTTTTTCAATACAAGTACGAATGTTAGGTTAGGTTAAGATATGAACCGTCGTAAAACCGCATTAAAAATGTCACTTAGTGAGATGCAGTGTTTTTCACCATTACAAGTCGGGAACTGCGATATCTAATGTGAAAGCGCTTGCAAACGTCGTTAGGTTAGGTTAGGTTAGGTTAGGTTAGGTTACGTTAGGTTAGGTTTGGTTAGGTTAGGTTAGGTTAGGTTAGGTTATGTTAGGTTAGGTTGGGTTAGGTTAGGTTAGGTTACGTTAGGTTAAGGTATGAACCGTCGTAAAACCGCATTAAACAATGTCACTTAGTGAGATGCAGTGTTTTTCACCTTTACAAGTTGGGAACTGCGATATCTAATGTGAAAGCGCTTGAAACCGTCGTAATGTTGTAGAAAGCAATGTAAAGTAGCGAGTAAAACGTTTTCTAACGATAGAAGTGCGAAGGTTATGTTAGGTTGAGTTATGTTAGTTTAAGCTAGGTAGCGTCGTGAAACCACCAAAAACGACGTCATCTAACGAGATAGTGTTGTTTTATTGCGAGTACGAAACTGCGATAGGTAAAATGTTGTGAAAGCACACAAAACGGCATGAACAAGCCAAATACTGCGTGTTGTACCGTTACAAGTGCGAAACTGCTATGTTGTGACATTCTCGGTAAAGCGCATGCAAGTATCGTGAAACCTTAAAGAACGATGTCATTTAGCGAGATACAGCGTTCTGTACTGTAATAAGTTGGTGAGAAACTGTGAGGTCAAGCAAATATCGTAATTGTGAACGAAACAGTGTAATTGAGCGTCTTTAGATACAAGTGCGAATGTTAGGTTAGGTTGACATATCAACCGTCGTAAAACCGCAATAAACAATCTCACTTAGTGAGATGTAGTGTTTTTCAACATTACAAGTCGGGAACTACGATATCTAATGTGAAAGCGCATGAAACCGTCGTAATCTTGTAGAAAACATTGTAAAGTTGCGAATAAAACGTTTTCTAACGATAGAAGTGCGAAGGTTAGGTTAGGTTAGGTTAGGTTAAGCTAGGTAGCGTCGTGAAACTACCAAAAACGACGTCATCTAACGAGATAGTGTTGTTTTATTGCGAGTATTAAACTGCGATAGGTGAAATGTTGTGAATGCACACAAAACGGCATGAAGAAGCCAAATACTGCGTCTTCTACCGTTACAAGTGCGAAACTGCTATATTGTGATATTCTCGTTAAAGCGCATGCAAGCATCGTGAAACCTTAAAGAACAATGTCATTTAGCGAGATACAGCGTTCTGTACTGCAATAAGTTGGTGAAAAACTGTGAGGTTATGCAAATATCGTAATTGTGAACAAAACAGTGTAATAGAGCGTTTTTAGATACAAGTGCGAATGTTAGGTTAGGTTAAGATATGAACCGTCGTAAAACCGCATTAAACAATGTCAATTAGTGAGATGCAGTGTTTTTCACCATTAAAAGTGGGGAACTGCGATATCTAATGTGAAAGCGCTTGCAACCGTCGTTAGGTTAGGTTAGGTTAGGTTAGGTTAGGTTTGGTTAGGTTAGGTTAGGTTAGGTTAGATTAGGTTAGGTTGGGTTGAGTTGGGTTAGGTTAGGTTAGGTTAGGTTAGGTTGGGTTAGGTTAGGTTAGGTTAGGTTACGTTAGGTTAGGTTAGGTTACGTTAAGTTAGGTTAGGTTAGGTTACGTTAGGTTAGGTTAGGTTAAATAAGGATAATTTGGTTAGGTTAGGTAAGGTTAGGTTAGGTTAGGTTAGGTTGGGTTGGGTGTTGTTGGGTTGGGTTGGGTTGGGTTAGGTTGGGTTAGGTTAGGTTAGGTTACGTTAGGTTAGGTTAGGTTAGGTTAGGTTACGTTAGGTTATGTTAGGTTAGGTTAGGTTACGTTAGGTTAGGTTAGGTCAGGTAAGGTTAGGTTACGTTAGAATAGGTTAGGTTAGGTTAGGTTACGTTAGGTTAGGTTAAGTTAGGTTAGGTTAGGTTTGGTTAGGTTAGGTTAAGTTAGCTTAGGTTAGGTTAGGTTAGGTTGGGTTGGGTTGGGTTAGGGTGGGTTAGGTTAGGTTAGGTTAGGATCAAAAAGTGGGCCAGTTGGTAATTCATTTTCTTCGATCAGCGAACTGGGAGCGCAGAGAAAGCGCTTGAGCGCTCGTGTTGTGTGGTTCCTCGCTTCGTCCTTTGTGTTTTCTCCGCGCTCCCAGTTCGCTGGTAGGTTAGGTTAGGTTAGGTTGGGTTAGGTTAGGTTAGTTTAGGTTAGGTTAGGTTAGGTTAGGTTGGGTTGGGTTGGGTTAGGTTAGGTTAGGTTAGGTTAGGTAAGGTTAGGTTAGGTTAGGTTAGGTTACGTTAGGTTAAGGTATGAACCGTCGTAAAACCGCATTAAACAATGTCAGTTAGTGAGATGCAGTGTTTTTCACCTTTACAAGTTGGGAACTGCGATATCTAATGTGAAAGCGCATGAAACCGTCGTAATCTTGTAGAAAACATTGTAAAGTTGCGAGTAAAACGTTTTCTAACGATAGAAGTGCGAAGGTTAGGTTAGGTTCGGTTACTTTAAGCTAGGTAGCGTCGTGAAACTACCAAAAACGACGTCATCTAACGAGATAGTGTTATTTTATTGCGAGTATTAAACTGCGATAGGTGAAATGTTGTGAATGCACACAAAACGGCATGAACAAGCCAAATACTGCGTGTTCTACCGTTACAAGTGCGAAACTGCTATATTGTGATATTCTCGTTAAAGCGCATGCAAGCATCGTGAAACCTTAAAGAACAATGTCATTTAGCGAGATACAGCGTTCTGTTCTGCAATAAGTTGGTGAAAAACTGTGAGGTTATGCAAATATCGTAATTGTGAACGAACCAGTGTAATAGAGCGTTTTTCAATACAAGTACGAATGTTAGGTTAGGTTAAGATATGAACCGTCGTAAAACCGCATTAAAAAATGTCACTTAGTGAGATGCAGTGTTTTTCACCATTACAAGTCGGGAACTGCGATATCTAATGTGAAAGCGCTTGCAAACGTCGTTAGGTTAGGTTAGGTTAGGTTAGGTTACGTTAGGTTAGGTTTGGTTAGGTTAGGTTAGGTTAGGTTAGGTTAGGTTGGATTAGGTTAGGTTAGGTTACGTTAGGTTAAGGTATGAACCGTCGTAAAACCGCATTAAACAATGTCACTTAGTGAGATGCAGTGTTTTTCACCTTTACAAGTTGGGAACTGCGATATCTAATGTGAAAGCGCTTGAAACCGTCGTAATGTTGTAGAAAGCAATGTAAAGTAGCGAGTAAAACGTTTTCTACCGATAGAAGTGCGAAGGTTATGTTAGGTTGAGTTATGTTAGTTTAAGCTAGGTAGCGTCGTGAAACCACCAAAAACGACGTCATCTAACGAGATAGTGTTGTTTTATTGCGAGTACGAAACTGCGATAGGTAAAATGTTGTGAAAGCACACAAAACGGCATGAACAAGCCAAATACTGCGTGTTGTACCGTTACAAGTGCGAAACTGCTATGTTGTGACATTCTCGGTAAAGCGCATGCAAGTATCGTGAAACCTTAAAGAACGATGTCATTTAGCGAGATACAGCGTTCTGTACTGTAATAAGTTGGTGAGAAACTGTGAGGTCAAGCAAATATCGTAATTGTGAACGAAACAGTGTAATTGAGCGTCTTTAGATACAAGTGCGAATGTTAGGTTAGGTTGACATATCAACCGTCGTAAAACCGCAATAAACAATCTCACTTAGTGAGATGTAGTGTTTTTCAACATTACAAGTCGGGAACTACGATATCTAATGTGAAAGCGCATGAAACCGTCGTAATCTTGTAGAAAACAGTGTAAAGTTGCGAATAAAACGTTTTCTAACGATAGAAGTGCGAAGGTTAGGTTAGGTTAGGTTAGGTTAGGTTAGGTTAAGCTAGGTAGCGTCGTGAAACTACCAAAAACGACGTCATCTAACGAGATAGTGTTGTTTTATTGCGAGTATTAAACTGCGATAGGTGAAATGTTGTGAAAGCACACAAAACGGAATGAACAAGCCAAATACTGCGTGTTCTACTGTTACAAGTGCGAAACTGCTATATTGTGATATTCTCGTTAAAGCGCATGCAAGCATCGTGAAACCTTAAAGAACAATGTCATTTAGCGAGATACAGCGTTCTGTACTACAATAAGTTGGTGAAAAACTGTGAGGTTATGCAAATATCGTAATTGTGAACAAAACAGTGTAATAGAGCGTTTTTAGATACAAGTGCGAATGTTAGGTTAGGTTAAGATATGAACCGTCGTAAAACCGCATTAAACAATGTCAATTAGTGAGATGCAGTGTTTTTCACCATTAAAAGTGGGGAACTGCGATATCTAATGTGAAAGCGCTTGCAACCGTCGTTAGGTTAGGTTAGGTTAGGTTAGGTTAGGTTAGATTAGGTTAGGTTGGGTTGAGTTGGGTTAGGTTAGGTTAGGTTAGGTTAGGTTGGGTTAGGTTAGGTTAGGTTAGGTTAGGTTAGGTTGGGTTAGGTTAGGTTAGGTAAGGTTACGTTAGGTTAGGTTAGGTTACGTTAGGTTAGGTTAGGTTACGTTAGGTTAGGTTAGGTTAGGTAAGGATAATTTGGTTAGGTTAGGTAAGGTTAGGTTAGGTTAGGTTAGGTTGGGTTGGGTGTTGTTGGGTTGGGTTGGGTTGGGTTAGGTTGGGTTAGGTTAGGTTAGGTTAGGTTACGTTAGGTTAGGTTAGGTTACGTTAGGTTAGGTTAGGTTAGGTTACGTTAGGTTAGGTTAGGTTAGGTAAGGATAATTTGGTTAGGTTAGGTAAGGTTAGGTTACGTTAGGTTAGGTTGGGTTGGGTGTTGTTGGGTTGGGTTGGGTTGGGTTAGGTTGGGTTAGGTTAGGTTAGGTTACGTTAGGTTAGGTTAGGTTAGGTTACGTTAGGTAATGTTAGGTTAGGTTAGGTTACGTTAGGTTAGGTTAGGTCAGGTAAGGTTAGGTTACGTTAGAATAGGTTAGGTTAGGTTAGGTTACGTTAGGTTAGGTTAAGTTAGGTTAGGTTAGGTTTGGTTAGGTTAGGTTAGGTTAGCTTAGGTTAGGTTAGGTTGGGTTGGGTTGGGTTAGGTTGGGTTAGGTTGGGTTAGGTTAGGTTAGGTTAGGTTAGGTTGGGTTAGGTTAGGTTAGTTTAGGTTAGGTTAGGTTAGGTTGGGTTGGGTTAGGTTAAGTTAGGTTAGGTTAGGTAAGGTTAGGTTAGGTTAGGTTAGGTTACGTTAGGTTAAGGTATGAACCGTCGTAAAACCGCATTAAACAATGTCACTTAGTGAGATGCAGTGTTTTTCACCTTTACAAGTTGGGAACTGCGATATCTAATGTGAAAGCGCATGAAACCGTCGTAATCTTGTAGAAGCCGCGTCCTTCGTGTGGGCACGAAGGACGCGGCTTGGCCATGACGCTAACCAGATCTCTGTTCTGCGTTCTGCAGGGCATTTTCCAGTTTAGCGCATCTTCAGCTGTGAGAGGCCACACGTGCTGGGAAAACGACGGCATCATCGACAAGTATCAACTTCCTCCAGATATCACCGCCGGACAAATTCCGCTGTGGTTCCACCCTGGCAATTTGACTCCGCTGGCGACACCAATCGGCAGTTGCTGCGTGACGTCATTCGAAGAAAATGCTATAAAAGAAACGCCTCACCGATTTGCCTTTTGTGGGCACGAAGGACGCGGCTTGGCCATGACGCTAACCAGATCTCTGTTCTGCGTTCTGCAGGGCATTTTCCAGTTTAGCGCATCTTCAGCTGTGAGAGGCCACACGTGCTGGGAAAACGACGGCATCATCGACAAGTATCAACTTCCTCCAGATATCACCGCCGGACAAATTCCGCTGTGGTTCCACCCTGGCAATTTGACTCCGCTGGCGACACCAATCGGCAGTTGCTGCGTGACGTCATTCGAAGAAAATGCTATAAAAGAAACGCCTCACCGATTTGCCTTTTGTGGGCACGAAGGACGCGGCTTGGCCATGACGCTAACCAGATCTCTGTTCTGCGTTCTGCAGGTCAGTTATAACAATTATTCTCTTCGTAGCGATTGTCGTGGTATTATTGTCCTGCCGTGCCCACGGAAGTGCCTTAACCTTGCCTATGAATGTCTTTTCGTCTGCAAGTTGCTTCTATGCGGGGACATTGAAACTAACCCAGGTCCCACGCAGAAAGAATTGTTTGAGCAGTTGCTTGAAGGTCAAACTGTAATCCGCAATGACATTGCAGAAATGAAAGCGCAATTACTTAATGTCGAAGGGCAGATCAGTAGCCTTCAGCAGATGGTCAGTCATATTGAAAAAAGGCTGTCTGAACTACCTTCATCACCGGAAGACGGAGTTCAAAATACGCTTAAATCCATAGAACACGTTATCACATTCCAGTCAAAGAAACTAACTGATCTTGAGGACAGAAACAGGCGGTCAAACATAATAATTCATGGCGTTTCTGAATGCCCCGAGGAAACGGAAGCGCTTCTTAAAGAAAAAGTTCTAACGACGATAATGCGGGATAAGATGAACGTACAATGTGAATCTATCGGCCGCATCCACAGGCTTGGACGCCTTGGCAGCAAACGCCCGGTCATTGTCTATCTCCAAAATTTCAATGAAAAGAAACTGATACTCGATAGCTGTCGCAAACTTAGAGGATCAGGCATATCTATTCAAAATGACTATTCGCAAGCGACTTTGAAGAAACGGAAGTTTCTGTGGGAAAGCGCGAAAGCAGAAAAACTACAAGGTAAAAAAGTGCACTTGCTTCATGACAAGCTAAAGGTCGATAAAGAGCTATACTTTTGGGATGAGACAAAAAACATGCGTGTCAAAATAACGAACCAGCGATCTCAGCAGTCTGACATATGACCCGTTTTCAATGAGTATGACAAGAGTTTACGTATAATCAACCTAAACGCTCGTAGTGTAATAAATAAAACAGTACCTTTGGAAGTCTCCTTACTAGAACAAGACCCCCACATTGCCGTCATAACTGAAACGTGGCTACGGACTGAAATATGTGACGAGGACGTTTTCCCACCTTGTTATCAAATATTTCGTAAGGATAGGGCTTCTAGAGGAGGCGGCGTGGCTGTCCTCACTAAAAACCCGTTAGATGCTGTTCTTTTGCAAGACATCCCCGGCCTAGAATGTTTATGCGTAAAAATCACATGCTGGGGCCATAACTTTTTGCTGTGTGCCATTTATAGGCCTCCTGATGCCACCCCTGAGTATCTGGATAAACTAGAAAAACACCTGTCTCAATTCCACAAACATAAAATACTCTTAATAGGGGACCTTAACTTACCAGGCGTTAATTGGGAACGCTTTCAATCACTTTCTGAAAACAACAATCATTTCAATAGTATACTGAGTATAATGTTAACTCACGACCTAGTGCAGATAGTGCGGGAACCAACACGTGTTCAAGGTACTTCGAAATCAGTACTGGATTTGGTTTTTTTACCCAGACAATTATCAGAGTGCACAGTTCAAGTTGTGGAAGGTATTTCTGATCATCTTCTTGTCAGTGTTTGCTTACACATTGTTGCTCCTATGAAATCAAATAATTCTGTGAAGCGTTCTTTCAAAGACTACTCACGTGCAGACGATGCATCCATAATAGAACATTTGGAAACATGTCTAACTGATTTCACCGACACTGATGTCTTCTCACTTTGGTGCCGTTTCAAAGATATATGTAATTTCTGTACAGATACGTTTGTACCAACCAAACATAAACTAGTTAATAGGCAGACACCATGGATGACGCGTGAAATCATCCACCTGAAGCGAAAAATAAAGAGATTAAAAAAACAATGCATATCTATCGGCAATCTAAAAGAACTAAAAGATGACCTTGCACGTGCGGTAAGCTCTTCGAAGGATCACTATTTTAAGACGGTGCTACCAAACTTTATTTCAGAAGATCCTAAAAAGTTTTGGAATTATATAAGCGAAAAAAAGAAGCCAGTGTCTCAAATTTCTATTAATGGCTCAATTGTTAATGATCCTGGTGACATCGCATGTCATTTGAATGAGTACTTCCAGAGTGTTTTTAGTAAGTCTGGTGTTTGTCCAGCCAATCACACAACATTTCATCCCTCTGATGTCAGTTTCATCTCTTACCCTGGCGTGGTTTCTATGCTATTGAACTTGAAAACGAAATCTTCATGTGGTCCTGACAACCTTCCTAACATGTTTCTGAAGCGATATGCTGAGTCTATTGCAAAGTTTCTTGTTATAATTTACCGTAATTCTTTACTTCATGGTAAACTACCGGATGACTGGAGGGTAGCCAGAGTCGTTCCCATACACAAGAAAGGTGATCGATCTTTATTAGAAAATTATCGACCGATATCACTTACATCATCCTGTTGTAAACTTCTTGAGCACATTATCGCCAATCAAATTAATGAATTCTTAGATGAACATTCAGTTCTCTCTAATCATCAACATGGGTTTAGAAAAGGCTACTCGACAGTTACACAATTAGTTACCGTTATTCATTCACTCGCTTCATGTTTTGATAAAAATGGTCAAATCGATGCAATATTTCTAGATTTCAGCAAAGCCTTTGATAGGGTTCCGCATGACAAACTGATCTTAAAACTCAGAAAAATCAAACTTCCGGAAATTTTAATTACATGGATTAGGAGTTATTTGACTAATCGATCCCAGTGTGTGGAAGTTAATGGGCGGCGGTCTGGCTATCTTCCGGTTGGTTCCGGGGTTCCTCAAGGGAGTGTATTAGGGCCATTGTTGTTCTTGATATACATTAATGATATCGTTACAGTCATTGATCCTAGCATTGAAATTAGATTGTTTGCAGATGACTGCGTGTTGTTCCATGAAATCACTTCACCTAACGATCAGCACCTCCTTAACACTGCTCTTGCTAACATTTCCGAATGGTGTAACACATGGGACATGAAACTTAATATTGGTAAGACAGTATATCTTCGTTTCTCTCGCAGAAAAGCTCCACTTTCCTTTGAATATAGGCTAGGCTCATTACCATTGCATGAGGAAACGGCATACAAGTACTTAGGTGTAACTCTTACTAATACTTTGTCGTGGAATACACATATAAATAGCATTTGTTCTTCTGCATACCGCAAGTTATATTTTTTAAGACATAAGCTCAAACAGTCTCCTCCAGCTGTTAAATTACTTGCTTATAACACACTAATTAGGCCAAAACTCGAATATGCATGTGTAGTATGGGACCCCTTTACTAAAACCAACATTAATCACCTAGAAAATGTGCAAAGAAAAGCAGTCAGGTTTATTTATTCCAAATTTTCACCGTATGACTCACCCACTGAACTGATGCAGGCTAACAACATTCCATACCTTGCACTGAGACGGAAAGCTGCACGTTTGGAATTTCTTTACCTCCTTTGGAATCATAAACTAGCAATTAACCCCTCACCATATCTTTCATCTTCTACATCAAGACTTACTCGCCACCATCATCCTAATTCTTTGACACCTTATTTTTCGAGAACAGATTTATTCAAATTTTCTTTTTTTCCCCGCACCGTAACAGACTGGAATGATTCATTGTAGCATTTAAGCGCATTGGGATCATTGCTCATTGCTAATTATACTTGTTTGCTCCGTTTTGTTGTTGTTTTATTCTTCCCCCACCCTGCTTGGATCTGTACAAGGTCTGCAGTATTGAATAAAGAAAGAAAAGAAAAGAAAACATTGTAAAGTTGCGAGTAAAACGTTTTCTAACGATAGAAGTGCGAAGGTTAGGTTAGGTTAGGTTACTTTAAGCTAGGTAGCGTCGTGAAACTACCAAAAACGACGTCATCTAACGAGATAGTGTTGTTTTATTGCGAGTATTAAACTGCGATAGGTGAAATGTTGTGAATGCACACAAAACGGCATGAACAAGCCAAATACTGCGTGTTCTACCATTACAAGTGCGAAACTGCTATAATATGATATTCTCGTTAAAGCGCATGCAAGCATCGTGAAACCTTAAAGAACAATGTCATTTAGCGAGATACAGCGTTCTGTACTGCAATAAGTTGGTGAAAAACTGTGAGGTTATGCAAATATCGTAATTGTGAACGAAACAGTGTAATAGAGCGTTTTTCAATACAAGTACGAATGTTAGGTTAGGTTAAGATATGAACCGTCGTAAAACCGCATTAAACAATGTCACTTAGTGAGATGCAGTGTTTTCCACAATTACAAGTCGGGAACTGCGATATCTAATGTGAAAGCGCTTGCAAACGTCGTTAGGTTAGGTTAGGTTAGGTTAGGTTACGTTAGGTTAGGTTTGGTTAGGTTAGGTTAGGTTAGGTTATGTTAGGTTAGGTTGGGTTAGGTTAGGTTAGGTTACGTTAGGTTAAGGTATGAACCGTCGTAAAACCGCAATAAACAATGTCACTTAGTGAGATGCAGTGTTTTTCACCTTTACAAGTTGGGAACTGCGATATCTAATGTGAAAGCGCTTTAAACCGTCGTAATGTTGTAGAAAGCAATGTAAAGTAGCGAGTAAAACGTTTTCTAACGATAGAAGTGCGAAGGTTATGTTAGGTTGAGTTATGTTAGTTTAAGCTAGGTAGCGTCGTGAAACCACCAAAAACGACGTCATCTAACGAGATAGTGTTGTTTTATTGTGAGTACGAAACTGCGATAGGTAAAATGTTGTGAAAGCACACAAAACGGCATGAACAAGCCAAATACTGCGTGTTGTACCGTTACAAGTGCGAAACTGCTATGTTGTGACATTCTTGGTAAAGCGCATGCAAGTATCGTGAAACCTTAAAGAACGATGTCATTTAGCGAGATACAGCGTTCTGGACTGTAATAAGTTGGTGAGAAACTGTGAGGTCAAGCAAATATCGTAATTGTGAACGAAACAGTGTAATTGAGCGTCTTTAGATACAAGTGCGAATGTTAGGTTAGGTTGACATATCAACCGTCGTAAAACCGCATTATACAATGTCACTTAGTGAGATGTAGTGTTTTTCAACATTACAAGTCGGGAACTACGATATCTATTGTGAAAGCGCATGAAACCGTCGTAATCTTGTAGAAAACATTGTAAAGTGGCGAGTAAAACGTTTTCTAACGATAGAAGTGCGAAGGTTAGGTTAGTTTAAGCTAGGTAGCGTCGTGAAACTACCAAAAACGACGTCATCTAACGAGATAGTGTTGTTTTATAGCGAGTATTAAACTGCGATAGGTGAAATGTTGTGAAAGCACACAAAACGGCATGAACAAGCCAAATACTGCGTGTTCTACCGTTACAAGTGCGAAACTGCTATATTGTGATATTCTCGTTAAAGCGCATGCAAGCATCGTGAAACCTTAAAGACCAATGTCATTTAGCGAGATACAGCGTTCTGTACTGCAATAAGTTGGTGAAAAACTGTGAGGATATGCAAATATCGTAATTGTGAACAAAACAGTGTAATAGAGCGTTTTTAGATACAAGTGCGAATGTTAGGTTCGGTTAAAATATGAACCGTCGTAAAACCGCATTAAACAATGTCAATTACTGAGATGCAGTGTTTTTCACCATTAAAAGTGGGGAACTGCGATATCTAATGTGAAAGCGCTTGCAACCGTCGTTAGGTTAGGTTAGGTTAGGTTAGGTTAGGTTTGGTTAGGTTAGGTTAGGTTAGGTTAGATTAGGTTAGGTTGGGTTGGGTTAGGTTAGGTTAGGTTAGGTTAGGTTGGGTTTGGTTAGGTTAGGTTAGGTTACGTTAGGTTAGGTTAGGTTAGGTAAGGATAATTTGGTTAGGTTAGGTTAGGTTAGGTTGGCCTGGGTGTTGTTGGGTTGGGTTGGGTTGGGTTAGGTTGGGTTAGGTTGGGTTAGGTTACGTTAGGTTAGGTTAGGTTAGGTTACGTTAGGTTATGTTAGGTTAGGTTAGGTTACGTTAGGTTAGGTTAGGTCAGGTAAGGTTAGGTTACGTTAGAATAGGTTAGGTTAGGTTACGTTAGGTTAGGTTAAGTTAGGTTAGGTTAGGTTTGGTTAGGTTAGGTTAGGTTAGCTTAGGTTAGGTTAGGTTGGGTTGGGTTGGGTTAGGTTGGGTTAGGTTAGGTTAGGTTAGGTTAGGTTGGGTTAGGTTAGTTTAGGTTAGGTTAGGTTAGGTTAGGTTAGGTTGGGTTGGGTTGGGTTTGGTTAGGTTAGGTTAGGTAAGGTTAGGTTAGGTTAGGTTAGGTTACGTTAGGTTAAGGTATGAACCGTCGTAAAACCGCATTAAAAAATGTCACTTAGCGAGATGCAGTGTTTTTCACCTTTACAAGTTGGGAACTGTGATATCTAATGTGAAAGCGCTTGAAACGGTCGTAATGTTGTAGAAAGCAATGTAAAGTAGCGAGTAAAACGTTTTCTAACGATAGAAGTGCGAAGGTCATGTTAGGTTGAGTTATGTTAGTTTAAGCTAGGTAGCGTCGTGAAACTACCAAAAACAACGCCATCTAACGAGATAGTGTTGTTTTATTTCGAGTACGAAACTGCGATAGGTGAAATGTTGTGAAAGCACACAAAACGGCATGAACAAGCCAAATACTGCGTGTTGTACCGTTACAAGTGCGAGTTTGCTATGTTGTGATATTCTCGTTAAAGCGCATGCAAGCATCGTGAAACCTTAAAGAACAATGTCATTTAGCGAGATACAGCGTTCTGTACTGCAATAAGTTGGTGAAAAACTGTGAGGTTATGCAAATATCGTAATTATGAACAAAACAGTGTAATAGAGCGTTTTTAGATACAAGTGCGAATGTTAGGTTAGGTTAAGATATGAACCGTCGTAAAACCGCATTAAACAATGTCAATTAGTGAGATGCAGTGTTTTTCACCATTAAAAGTGGGGAACTGCGATATCTAATGTGCAAGCGCTTGCAACCGTCGTTAGGTTAGGTTAGGTTAGGTTAGGTTAGGTTAGGTTTGGTTAGGTTAGGTTAGGTTAGGTTAGATTAGGTTAGGTTGGGTTGAGTTGGGTTAGGTTAGGTTAGGTTAGGTTAGGTTGGGTTAGGTTAGGTTAGGTTAGGTTACGTTAGGTTAGGTTAGGTTACGTTAGGTTAGGTTAGGTTAGGTTACGTTAGGTTAGGTTAGGTTAGGTAAGGATAATTTGGTTAGGTTAGGTAAGGTTAGGTTACGTTAGGTTAGGTTGGGTTGGGTGTTGTTGGGTTGGGTTGGGTTGGGTTAGGTTGGGTTAGGTTAGGTTAGGTTAGGTTACGTTAGGTTACGTTAGGTTATGTTAGGTTAGGTTAGGTTTCGTTAGGTTAGGTTAGGTCAGGTAAGGTTAGGTTACGTTAGAATAGGTTAGGTTAGGTTAGGTTACGTTAGGTTAGGTTAAGTTAGGTTAGGTTAGGTTTGGTTAGGTTAGGTTAGGTTAGCTTAGGTTAGGTTAGGTTGGGTTGGGTTGGGTTAGGTTGGGTTAGGTTAGGTTAGGTTAGGTTAGGTTGGGTTAGGTTAGGTTAGTTTAGGTTAGGTTAGGTTAGGTTAGGTTGGGTTGGGTTGGGTTAGGTTAGGTTAGGTTAGGTTAGGTAAGGTTAGGTTAGGTTAGGTTATGTTACGTTAGGTTAAGGTATGAACCGTCGTAAAACCGCATTAAACAATGTCACTTAGTGAGATGCAGTGTTTTTCACCTTTACAAGTTGGGAACTGCGATATCTAATGTGAAAGCGCATGAAACCGTCGTAATCTTGTAGAAAACATTGTAAAGTTGCGAGTAAAACGTTTTCTAACGATAGAAGTGCGAAGGTTAGGTTAGGTTAGGTTACTTTAAGCTAGGTAGCGTCGTGAAACTACCAAAAACGACGTCATCTAACGAGATAGTGTTGTTTTATTGCGAGTATTAAACTGCGATAGGTGAAATGTTGTGAATGCACACAAAACGGCATGAACAAGCCAAATACTGCGTGTTCTACCGTTACAAGTGCGAAACTGCTATATTGTGATATTCTCATTAAAGCGCATGCAAGCATCGTGAAACCTTAAAGAACAATGTCATTTAGCGAGATACAGCGTTCTGTACTGCAATAATTTGGTGAAAAACTGTGAGGTTATGCAAATATCGTAATTGTGAACGAAACAGTGTAATAGGGTTTTTTCAATACAAGTACGAATGTTAGGTTAGGTTAAGATATGAACCGTCGTAAAACCGCATTAAACAATGTCACTTAGTGAGATGCAGTGTTTTTCACAATTACAAGTCGGGAACTGCGATATCTAATGTGAAAGCGCTTTAAACCGTCGTAATGTTGTAGAAAGCAATGTAAAGTAGCGAGTAAAACGTTTTCTAACGATAGAAGTGCGAAGGTCATGTTAGGTTGAGTTATGTTAGTTTAAGCTAGGTAGCGTCGTGAAACTACCAAAAACAACGTCATCTAACGAGATAGTGTTGTTTTATTGCGAGTACGAAACTGCGATAGGTGAAATGTTGTGAAAGCACACAAAACGGCATGAACAAGCCAAATACTGCGTGTTGTACCGTTACAAGTGCGAGTTTGCTATGTTGTGATATTCTCGTTAAAGCGCATGCAAGCATCGTGAAACCTTAAAGAACGATGTCATTTAGCGAGATACAGCGTTCTGTACTGCAATAAGTTGGTGAAAAACTGTGAGGTTATGCAAATATCCTAATTGTGAACGAAACAGTGTAATAGAGCGTTTTTTAATACAAGTGCGAATGTTAGGTTAGGTTAAGATATGAACCGTCGTAAAACCGCATTAAACAATGTCACTTAGTGAGATGCAGTGTTTTTCACCATTACAAGTCGGGAACTGCGATATCTAATTTGAAAGCGCTTGCAAACGTCGTTAGGTTAGGTTAGGTTAGGTTAGGTTAGGTTACGTTAAGTTAGGTTTGGTTAGGTTAGGTTAGGTTATGTTAGGTTAGGTTGGGTTAGGTTAGGTTAGGTTAGGTTAGGTTAATATATGAACCGCGCTAAAACCGCATTAAACAATGTCACTTAGTGAGATGCAGTGTTTTTCACCTTTACAAGTTGGGAACTGCGATATCTAATGTGAAAGCGCTTGAAACCGTCGTAATGCTGTAGAAAGCAATGTAAAGTAGCGAGTAAAACGTTTTCTAACGATAGAAGTGCGAAGGTTATGTTAGGTTGAGATATGTTAGTTTAAGCTAGGTAGCGTCGTGAAACCACCAAAAACGACGTCATCTAACGAGATAGTGTTGTTTTATTGCGAGTACGAAACTGCGATAGGTAAAATGTTGTGAAAGCACACAAAACGGCATGAACAAGCCAAATACTGCGTGTTGTACCGTTACAAGTGCGAAACTGCTATGTTGTGACATTCTTGGTAAAGCGCATGCAAGTATCGTGAAACCTTAAAGAACGATGTCATTTAGCGAGATACAGCGTTCTGGACTGTAATAAGTTGGTGAGAAACTGTGAGGTCAAGCAAATATCGTAATTGTGAACGAAACAGTGTAATTGAGCGTCTTTAGATACAAGTGCGAATGTTAGGTTAGGTTGACATATCAACCGTCGTAAAACCGCATTAAACAATGTCACTTAGTGAGATGTAGTGTTTTTCAACATTACAAGTCGGGAACTACGATATCTAATGTGAAAGCGCATGAAACCGTCGTAATCTTGTAGAAAACATTGTAAAGTGGCGAGTAAAACGTTTTCTAACGATAGAAGTGCGAAGGTTAGGTTAGGTTAGGTTAGTTTAAGCTAGGTAGCGTCGTGAAACTACCAAAAACGACGTCATCTAACGAGATAGTGTTGTTTTATAGCGAGTATTAAACTGCGATAGGTGAAATGTTGTGAAAGCACACAAAACGGCATGAACAAGCCAAATACTGCGTGTTCTACCGTTACAAGTGCGAAACTGCTATATTGTGATATTCTCGTTAAAGCGCATGCAAGCATCGTGAAACCTTAAAGACCAATGTCATTTAGCGAGATACAGCGTTCTGTACTGCAATAAGTTGGTGAAAAACTGTGAGGATATGCAAATATCGTAATTGTGAACAAAACAGTGTAATAGAGCGTTTTTAGATACAAGTGCGAATGTTAGGTTCGGTTAAAATATGAACCGTCGTAAAACCGCATTAAACAATGTCAATTACTGAGATGCAGTGTTTTTCACCATTAAAAGTGGGGAACTGCGATATCTAATGTGAAAGCGCTTGCAACCGTCGTTAGGTTAGGTTAGGTTAGGTTAGGTTAGGTTAGGTTTGGTTAGGTTAGGTTAGGTTAGGTTAGATTAGGTTAGGTTGGGTTGGGTTAGGTTAGGTTAGGTTAGGTTAGGTTGGGTTTGGTTAGGTTAGGTTAGGTTACGTTAGGTTAGGTTAGGTTAGGTAAGGATAATTTGGTTAGGTTAGGTAAGGTTAGGTTAGGTTAGGTTAGGTTGGCCTGGGTGTTGTTGGGTTGGGTTGGGTTGGGTTAGGTTGGGTTAGGTTGGGTTAGGTTACGTTAGGTTATGTTAGGTTAGGTTAGGTTACGTTAGGTTAGGTTAGGTCAGGTAAGGTTAGGTTACGTTAGAATAGGTTAGGTTAGGTTACGTTAGGTTAGGTTAAGTTAGGTTAGGTTAGGTTTGGTTAGGTTAGGTTAGGTTAGCTTAGGTTAGGTTAGGTTGGGTTGGGTTGGGTTAGGTTGGGTTAGGTTAGGTTAGGTTAGGTTAGGTTGGGTTAGGTTAGTTTAGGTTAGGTTAGGTTAGGTTAGGTTAGGTTGGGTTGGGTTTGGTTAGGTTAGGTTAGGTAAGGTTAGGTTAGGTTAGGTTAGGTTACGTTAGGTTAAGGTATGAACCGTCGTAAAACCGCATTAAAAAATGTCACTTAGCGAGATGCAGTGTTTTTCACCTTTACAAGTTGGGAACTGTGATATCTAATGTGAAAGCGCTTGAAACGGTCGTAATGTTGTAGAAAGCAATGTAAAGTAGCGAGTAAAACGTTTTCTAACGATAGAAGTGCGAAGGTCATGTTAGGTTGAGTTATGTTAGTTTAAGCTAGGTAGCGTCGTGAAACTACCAAAAACAACGTCATCTAACGAGATAGTGTTGTTTTATTGCGAGTACGAAACTGCGATAGGTGAAATGTTGTGAAAGCACACAAAACGGCATGAACAAGCCAAATACTGCGTGTTGTACCGTTACAAGTGCGAGTTTGCTATGTTGTGATATTCTCGTTAAAGCGCATGCAAGCATCGTGAAACCTTAAAGAACAATGTCATTTAGCGAGATACAGCGTTCTGTACTGCAATAAGTTGGTGAAAAACTGTGAGGTTATGCAAATATCGTAATTATGAACAAAACAGTGTAATAGAGCGTTTTTAGATACAAGTGCGAATGTTAGGTTAGGTTAAGATATGAACCGTCGTAAAACCGCATTAAACAATGTCAATTAGTGAGATGCAGTGTTTTTCACCATTAAAAGTGGGGAACTGCGATATCTAATGTGCAAGCGCTTGCAACCGTCGTTAGGTTAGGTTAGGTTAGGTTAGGTTAGGTTTGGTTAGGTTAGGTTAGGTTAGGTTAGATTAGGTTAGGTTGGGTTGAGTTGGGTTAGGTTAGGTTAGGTTAGGTTAGGTTGGGTTAGGTTAGGTTAGGTTAGGTTACGTTAGGTTAGGTTAGGTTACGTTAGGTTAGGTTAGGTTAGGTTACGTTAGGTTAGGTTAGGTTAGGTAAGGATAATTTGGTTAGGTTAGGTAAGGTTAGGTTACGTTAGGTTAGGTTGGGTTGGGTGTTGTTGGGTTGGGTTGGGTTGGGTTAGGTTGGGTTAGGTTAGGTTAGGTTAGGTTACGTTAGGTTAGGTTAGGTTATGTTAGGTTAGGTTAGGTTTCGTTAGGTTAGGTTAGGTCAGGTAAGGTTAGGTTACGTTAGAATAGGTTAGGTTAGGTTAGGTTACGTTAGGTTAGGTTAAGTTAGGTTAGGTTAGGTTTGGTTAGGTTAGGTTAGGTTAGCTTAGGTTAGGTTAGGTTGGGTTGGGTTGGGTTAGGTTGGGTTAGGTTAGGTTAGGTTAGGTTAGGTTGGGTTAGGTTAGGTTAGTTTAGGTTAGGTTAGGTTAGGTTAGGTTGGGTTGGGTTGGGTTAGGTTAGGTTAGGTTAGGTTAGGTAAGGTTAGGTTAGGTTAGGTTAGGTTACGTTAGGTTAAGGTATGAACCGTCGTAAAACCGCATTAAACAATGTCACTTAGTGAGATGCAGTGTTTTTCACCTTTACAAGTTGGGAACTGCGATATCTAATGTGAAAGCGCATGAAACCGTCGTAATCTTGTAGAAAACATTGTAAAGTTGCGAGTAAAACGTTTTCTAACGATAGAAGTGCGAAGGTTAGGTTAGGTTAGGTTACTTTAAGCTAGGTAGCGTCGTGAAACTACCAAAAACGACGTCATCTAACGAGATAGTGTTGTTTTATTGCGAGTATTAAACTGCGATAGGTGAAATGTTGTGAATGCACACAAAACGGCATGAATGGGCCAAATACTGCGTGTTCTACCGTTACAAGTGCGAAACTGATATATTGTGATATTCTCATTAAAGCGCATGCAAGCATCGTGAAACCTTAAAGAACAATGTCATTTAGCGAGATACAGCGTTCTGTACTGCAATAAGTTGGTGAAAAACTGTGAGGTTATGCAAATATCGTAATTGTGAACGAAACAGTGTAATAGAGCGTTTTTCAATACAAGTACGAATGTTAGGTTAGGTTAAGATATGAACCGTCGTAAAACCGCATTAAACAATGTCACTTAGTGAGATGCAGTGTTTTTCACAATTACAAGTCGGGAACTGCGATATCTAATGCGAAAGCGCTTGCAACCGTCGTTAGGTTAGGTTAGGTTAGGTTAGGTTAGGATAGGTTTGGTTAGGTTAGGTTAGGTTAGGTTAGGTTAGATTAGGTTAGGTTGGGTTGAGTTGGGTTAGGTTAGGTTAGGTTAGGTTAGGTTGGGTTAGGTTAGGTTAGGTTAGGTTACGTTAGGTTAGGTTAGGTTAGGTTACGTTAGGTTAGGTAAGGTTAGGTTAGGTTAGGTTAGGTTGGGTTGGGTGTTGTTGGGTTGGGTTGGGTTGGGTTAGGTTGGGTTAGGTTAGGTTAGGTTACGTTAGGTTAGGTTAGGTTAGGTTACGTTAGGTTATGTTAGGTTAGGTTAGGTTACGTTAGGTTAGGTTAGGTCAGGTAAGGTTAGGTTACGTTAGAATAGGTTAGGTTAGGTTAGGTTACGTTAGGTTAGGTTAAGTTAGGTTAGGTTAGGTTTGGTTAGGTTAGGTTAGGTTAGGTTAGGTTAGGTTGGGTTAGGGTGGGTTAGGTTAGGTTAGGTTAGGTTGGGTTAGGTTAGGTTAGTTTAGGTTAGGTTAGGTTAGGTTAGGTTGGGTTGGGTTGGGTTAGGTTAGGTTAGGTTAGGTTAGCTAAGGTTAGGTTAGGTTAGGTTAGGTTAGGTAAGGTTAGGTTAGGTTAGGTTAGGTTACGTTAGGTTAAGGTATGAACCGTCGTAAAACCGCATTAAACAATGTCACTTAGTGAGATGCAGTGTTTTTCACCTTTACAAGTTGGGAACTGCGATATCTAATGTGAAAGCGCATGAAACCGTCGTAATCTTGTAGAAAACATTGTAAAGTTGCGAGTAAAACGTTTTCTAACGATAGAAGTGCGAAGGTTAGGTTAGGTTAGGTTACTTTAAGCTAGGTAGCGTCGTGAAACTACCAAAAACGACGTCATCTAACGAGATAGTGTTGTTTTATTGCGAGTATTAAACTGCGATAGGTGAAATGTTGTGAATGCACACAAAACGGCATGAACAAGCCAAATACTGCGTGTTCTACCGTTACAAGTGCGAAACTGCTATATTGAGATATTCTCGTTAAAGCGCATGCAAGCATCGTGAAACCTTAAAGAACAATGTCATTTAGCGAGATACAGCGTTCTGTACTGCAATAAGTTGGTGAAAAACTGTGAGGTTATGCAAATATCGTAATTGTGAACGAAACAGTGTAATTGAGCGTTTTTCAATACAAGTACGAATGTTAGGTTAGGTTAAGATATGAACCGTCGTAAAACCGCATTAAACAATGTCACTTAGTGAGATGCAGTGTTTTTCACAATTACAAGTCGGGAACTGCGATATCTAATGTGAAAGCGCTTGCAAACGTCGTTAGGTTAGGTTAGGTTAGGTTAGGTTACGTTAGGTTAGGTTTGGTTAGGTTAGGTTAGGTTAGGTTATGTTAGGTTAGATTGGGTTAGGTTAGGTTAGGTTACGTTAGGTTAAGGTATGAACCGTCGTAAAACCGCAATAAACAATGTCACTTAGTGAGATGCAGTGTTTTTCACCTTTACAAGTTGGGAACTGCGATATCTAATGTGAAAGCGCTTGAAACGGTCGTAATGTTGTAGAAAGCAATGTAAAGTAGCGAGTAAAACGTTTTCTAACGATAGAAGTGCGAAGGTCATGTTAGGTTGAGTTATGTTAGTTTAAGCTAGGTAGCGTCGTGAAACTACCAAAAACAACGTCATCTAACGAGATAGTGTTGTTTTATTGCGAGTACGAAACTGCGATAGGTAAAATGTTGTGAAAGCACACAAAACGGCATGAACAAGCCAAATACTGCGTGTTGTACCGTTACAAGTGCGAAACTGCTATGTTGTGACATTCTCGGTAAAGCACATGCAAGTATCGTGAAACCTTAAAGAACGATGTCATTTAGCGAGATACAGCGTTCTGTACTGTAATAAGTTGGTGAGAAACTGTGAGGTCAAGCAAATATCGTAATTGTGAACGAAACAGTGTAGTTGAGCGTCTTTACAAACAAGTGCGAATGTTAGGTTAGGTTGACATATCAACCGTCGTAAAACCGCAATAAACAATCTCACTTAGTGAGATGTAGTGTTTTTCAACATTACAAGTCGAGAACTACGATATCTAATGTGAAAGCGCATGAAACCGTCGAAATCTTGTAGAAAACATTGTAAAGTTGCGAATAAAACATTTTCTAACGATAGAAGTGCGAAGGTTAGGTTAGGTTAGGTTAGGTTAAGCTAGGTAGCGTCGTGAAACTACCAAAAACGACGTCATCTAACGAGATAGTGTTGTTTTATTGCGAGTATTAAACTGCGATAGGTGAAATGTTGTGAAAGCACACAAAACGGAATGAACAAGCCAAATATTGCGTGTTCTACTGTTACAAGTGCGAAACTGCTATATTGTGATATTCTCGTTAAAGCGCATGCAAGCATCGTGAAACCTTAAAGAACAATGTCATTTAGCGAGATACAGCGTTCTGTGCTGCAATAAGTTGGTGAAAAACTGTGAGGGTATGCAAATATCGTAATTGTGAACAAAACAGTGTAATAGAGCGTTTTTAGATACAAGTGCGAATGTTAGGTTAGGTTAAGATATGAACCGTCGTAAAACCGCATTAAACAATGTCAATTAGTGAGATGCAGTGTTTTTCACCATTAAAAGTGGGGAACTGCGATATCTAATGTGAAAGCGCTTGCAACCGTCGTTAGGTTAGGTTAGGTTAGGTTAGGTTAGGTTAGGTTTGGTTAGGTTAGGTTAGGTTAGGTTAGATTAGGTTAGATTAGGTTGGGTTGAGTTGGGTTAGGTTAGGTTAGGTTAGGTTAGGTTGGGTTAGGTTGGGTTAGGTTAGGTTACGTTAGGTTAGGTTAGGTTACGTTAGGTTAGGTTAGGTTAGGTTACGTTAGGTTAGGTTAGGTTAGGTTAGGTAAGGTTAGGTTAGGTTAGGTTAGGTTGGGTTGGGTGTTGTTGGGTTGGGTTGGGTTGGGTTAGGTTGGGTTAGGTTAGGTTAGGTTACGTTAGGTTAGGTTAGGTTAGGTTACGTTAGGTTATGTTAGGTTAGGTTAGGTTACGTTAGGTTAGGTTAGGTCAGGTAAGGTTAGGTTACGTTAGAATAGGTTAGGTTAGGTTAGGTTACGTTAGGTTAGGTCAAGTTAGGTTAGGTTAGGTTTGGTTAGGTTAGGTTAGGTTAGGTTAGGTTAGGTTGGGTTGGGTTGGGTTAGGGTGGGTTAGGTTCGGTTAGGTTAGGTTGGGTTAAGTTAGGTTAGTTTAGGTAAGGTTAGGTTAGGTTAGGTTGGGTTGAGTTGGGTTAGGTTAGGTTAGGTTAGGTTAGGTAAGGTTAGGTTAGGTTAGGTTAGGTTAGGTTAGGTTAGGTAAGGTTAGGTTAGGTTAGGTTAGGTTACGTTAGGTTAAGGTATGAACCGTCGTAAAACCGCATTAAACAATGTCACTTAGTAAGATGCAGTGTTTTTCACCTTTACAAGTTGGGAACTGCGATATCTAATGTGAAAGCGCATGAAACCGTCGTAATCTTGTAGAAAACATTGTAAAGTTGCGAGTAAAACGTTTTCTAACGATAGAAGTGCGAAGGTTAGGTTAGGTTAGGTTACTTTAAGCTAGGTAGCGTCGTGAAACTACCAAAAACGACGTCATCTAACGAGATAGTGTTGTTTTATTGCGAGTATTAAACTGCGATAGGTGAAATGTTGTGAATGCACACAAAACGGCATGAACAAGCCAAATACTGCGTGTTCTACCGTTACAAGTGCGAAACTGCTATATTGTGATATTCTCGTTAAAGCGCATGCAAGCATCGTGAAACCTTAAAGAACAATGTCATTTAGCGAGATACAGCGTTCTGTACTGCAATAAGTTGGTGAAAAACTGTGAGGTTATGCAAATATCGTAATTGTGAACGAAACAGTGTAATAGAGCGTTTTTCAATACAAGTACGAATGTTAGGTTAGGTTAAGATATGAACCGTCGTAAAACCGCATTAAACAATGTCACTTAGTGAGATGCAGTGTTTTTCACAATTACAAGTCGGGAACTGCGATATCTAATGTGAAAGCGCTTGCAAACGTCGTTAGGTTAGGTTAGGTTAGGTTAGGTTACGTTAGGTTAGGTTTGGTTAGGTTAGGTTAGGTTAGGTTATGTTAGGTTAGATTGGGTTAGGTTAGGTTAGGTTACGTTAGGTTAAGGTATGAACCGTCGTAAAACCGCAATAAACAATGTCACTTAGTGAGATGCAGTGTTTTTCACCTTTACAAGTTGGGAACTGCGATATCTAATGTGAAAGCGCTTGAAACGGTCGTAATGTTGTAGCAAGCAATGTAAAGTAGCGAGTAAAACGTTTTCTAAGGATAGAAGTGCGAAGGTCATGTTAGGTTGAGTTATGTTAGTTTAAGCTAGGTAGCGTCGTGAAACTACCAAAAACAACGTCATCTAACGAGATAGTGTTGTTTTATTGCGAGTACGAAACTGCGATAGGTAAAATGTTGTGAAAGCACACAAAACGGCATGAACAAGCCAAATACTGCGTGTTGTACCGTTACAAGTGCGAAACTGCTATGTTGTGACATTCTCGGTAAAGCACATGCAAGTATCGTGAAACCTTAAAAACGATGTCATTTAGCGAGATACAGCGTTCTGTACTGTAATAAGTTGGTGAGAAACTGTGAGGTCAAGCAAATATCGTAATTGTGAACGAAACAGTGTAATTGAGCGTCTTTACATACAAGGGCGAATGTTAGGTTAGGTTGACATATCAACCGTCGTGAAACCGCAATAAACAATCTCACTTAGTGAGATGTAGTGTTTTTCAACATTACAAGTCGGGAACTACGATATCTAATGTGAAAGCGCATGAAACCGTCGTAATCTTGTAGAAAACATTGTAAAGTTGCGAATAAAACGTTTTCTAACGATAGAAGTGCGAAGGTTAGGTTAGGTTAGGTTAAGCTAGGTAGCGTCGTGAACCTACCAAAAACGACGTCATCTAACGGGATAGTGTTGTTTTATTGCGAGTATTAAACTGCGATAGGTGAAATGTTGTGAATGCACACAAACGGCATGAAGAAGCCAAATACTGCGTGTTCTACCGTTACAAGTGCGAAACTGCTATATTGTGATATTCTCGTTAAAGCGCATGCAAGCATCGTGAAACCTTAAAGAACAATGTCATTTAGCGAGATACAGCGTTCTGTACTGCAATAAGTTGGTGAAAAACTGTGAGGTTATGCAAATATCGTAATTGTGAACAAAACAGTGTAATAGAGCGTTTTTAGATACAAGTGCGAATGTTAGGTTAGGTTAAGATATGAACCGTCGTAAAACCGCAATAAACAATGTCAATTAGTGAGATGCAGTGTTTTTCACCATTAAAAGTGGGGAACTGCGATATCTAATGTGAAAGCGCTTGCAACCGTCGTTAGGTTAGGTTAGGTTAGGTTAGGTTAGGTTAGGTTTGGTTAGGTTAGGTTAGGTTAGGTTAGATTAGGTTAGGTTGGGTTGAGTTGGGTTAGGTTAGGTTAGGTTAGGTTAGGTTAGGTTGGGTTAGGTTAGGTTAGGTTAGGTTACGTTAGGTTAGGTTAGGTTACGTTAGGTTAGGTTAGGTTAGGTTACGTTAGGTTAGGTTAGGTTAGGTAAGGATAATTTGGTTAGGTTAGGTAAGGTTAGGTTAGGTTAGGTTAGGTTGGGTTGGGTGTTGTTGGGTTGGGTTGGGTTGGGTTAGGCTGGGTTAGGTTAGGTTAGGTTACGTTAGGTTAGGTTAGGTTACGTTAGGTTATGTTAGGTTAGGTTAGGTTACGTTAGGTTAGGTTAGGTCAGGTAAGGTTAGGTTACGTTAGAATAGGTTAGGTTAGGTTAGGTTACGTTAGGTTAGGTCAAGTTAGGTTAGGTTAGGTTTGGTTAGGTTAGGTTAGGTTAGCTTAGGTTAGGTTAGGTTGGGTTGGGTTGGGTTAGGGTGGGTTAGGTTAGGTTAGGTTAGGTTAGGTTAGGTTGGGTTAGGTTAGGTTAGTTTAGGTTAGGTTAGGTTAGGTTAGGTTAGGTTGGGTTGGGTTGGGTTAGGTTAGGTTAGGTTAGGTTAGGTAAGGTTAGGTTAGGTTAGGTTAGGTTAGGTTAGGTTAGGTAAGGTTAGGTTAGGTTAGGTTAGGTTAAGGTATGAACCGTCGTAAAACCGCATTAAACAATGTCACTTAGCGAGATGCAGTGTTTTTCACCTTTACAAGTTGGGAACTGCGATATCTAATGTGAAAGCGCATGAAACCGTCGTAATCTTGTAGAAAACATTGTAAAGTTGCGAGTAAAACGTTTTCTAACGATAGAAGTGCGAAGGTTAGGTTAGGTTAGGTTACTTTAAGCTAGGAAGCGTCGTGAAACTACCAAAAACGACGTCATCTAACGAGATAGTGTTGTTTTATTGCGAGTATTAAACTGCGATAGGTGAAATGTTGTGAATGCACACAAAACGGCATGAACAAGCCAAATACTGCGTGTTCTACCGTTACAAGTGCGAAACTGCTATATTGTGATATTCTCGTAAAAGCGCATACAAGCATCGTGAAACCTTAAAGAACAATGTCATTTAGCGAGATACAGCGTTCTGTACTGCAATAAGTTGGTGAAAAACTGTGAGGTTATGCAAATATCGTAATTGTGAACGAAACAGTGTAATAGAGCGTTTTTCAATACAAGTACGAATGTTAGGTTAGGTTAAGATATGAACCGTCGTAAAACCGCATTTAAAAATGTCACTCAGTGAGATGCAGTGTTTTTCACCATTACAAGTCGGGAACTGCGATATCTAATGTGAAAGCGCTTGCAAACGTCGTTAGGTTAGGTTAGGTTCGGTTAGGTTAGGTTAGGTTACATTAGGTTAGGTTTGGTTAGGTTAGGTTAGGTTAGGTTATGTTAGGTTAGGTTGGGTTAGGTTATGTTAGGTTACGTTAGGTTAAGGTATGAACCGTCGTAAAACCGCATTAAACAATGTCACTTAGTGAGATGCAGTGTTTTTCACCTTTACAAGTTGGGAACTGCGATATCTAATGTGAAAGCGCTTGAAACCGTCGTAATGTTGTAGAAAGCAATGTAAAGTAGCGAGTAAAACGTTTTCTAACGATAGAAGTGCGAAGGTTATGTTAGGTTGAGTTATGTAGTTTAAGCTAGGTAGCGTCGTGAAACTACCAAAAACAACGTCATCTAACGAGATAGTGTTGTTTTATTGCGAGTACGAAACTGCGATAGGTAAAATGTTGTGAAAGCACACAAAACGGCATGAACAAGCCAAATACTGCGTGTTGTACCGTTACAAGTGCGAAACTGCTATGTTGTGACATTCTCGGTAAAGCACATGCAAGTATCGTGAAACCTTAAAAACGATGTCATTTAGCGAGATACAGCGTTCTGTACTGTAATAAGTTGGTGAGAAACTGTGAGGTCAAGCAAATATCGTAATTGTGAACGAAACAGTGTAATTGAGCGTCTTTACATACAAGGGCGAATGTTAGGTTAGGTTGACATATCAACCGTCGTGAAACCGCAATAAACAATCTCACTTAGTGAGATGTAGTGTTTTTCAACATTACAAGTCGGGAACTACGATATCTAATGTGAAAGCGCATGAAACCGTCGTAATCTTGTAGAAAACATTGTAAAGTTGCGAATAAAACGTTTTCTAACGATAGAAGTGCGAAGGTTAGGTTAGGTTAGGTTAAGCTAGGTAGCGTCGTGAACCTACCAAAAACGACGTCATCTAACGGGATAGTGTTGTTTTATTGCGAGTATTAAACTGCGATAGGTGAAATGTTGTGAATGCACACAAACGGCATGAAGAAGCCAAATACTGCGTGTTCTACCGTTACAAGTGCGAAACTGCTATATTGTGATATTCTCGTTAAAGCGCATGCAAGCATCGTGAAACCTTAAAGAACAATGTCATTTAGCGAGATACAGCGTTCTGTACTGCAATAAGTTGGTGAAAAACTGTGAGGTTATGCAAATATCGTAATTGTGAACAAAACAGTGTAATAGAGCGTTTTTAGATACAAGTGCGAATGTTAGGTTAGGTTAAGATATGAACCGTCGTAAAACCGCAATAAACAATGTCAATTAGTGAGATGCAGTGTTTTTCACCATTAAAAGTGGGGAACTGCGATATCTAATGTGAAAGCGCTTGCAACCGTCGTTAGGTTAGGTTAGGTTAGGTTAGGTTAGGTTAGGTTTGGTTAGGTTAGGTTAGGTTAGGTTAGATTAGGTTAGGTTGGGTTGAGTTGGGTTAGGTTAGGTTAGGTTAGGTTAGGTTAGGTTGGGTTAGGTTAGGTTAGGTTAGGTTACGTTAGGTTAGGTTAGGTTACGTTAGGTTAGGTTAGGTTAGGTTACGTTAGGTTAGGTTAGGTAAGGATAATTTGGTTAGGTTAGGTAAGGTTAGGTTAGGTTAGGTTAGGTTGGGTTGGGTGTTGTTGGGTTGGGTTGGGTTGGGTTAGGCTGGGTTAGGTTAGGTTAGGTTACGTTAGGTTAGGTTAGGTTACGTTAGGTTATGTTAGGTTAGGTTAGTTTACGTTAGGTTAGGTTAGGTCAGGTAAGGTTAGGTTACGTTAGAATAGGTTAGGTTAGGTTAGGTTACGTTAGGTTAGGTCAAGTTAGGTTAGGTTAGGTTTGGTTAGGTTAGGTTAGGTTAGCTTAGGTTAGGTTAGGTTGGGTTGGGTTGGGTTAGGGTGGGTTAGGTTAGGTTAGGTTAGGTTAGGTTAGGTTGGGTTAGGTTAGGTTAGTTTAGGTTAGGTTAGGTTAGGTTAGGTTAGGTTGGGTTGGGTTGGGTTAGGTTAGGTTAGGTTAGGTTAGGTAAGGTTAGGTTAGGTTAGGTTAGGTTAGGTTAGGTTAGGTAAGGTTAGGTTAGGTTAGGTTAGGTTAAGGTATGAACCGTCGTAAAACCGCATTAAACAATGTCACTTAGCGAGATGCAGTGTTTTTCACCTTTACAAGTTGGGAACTGCGATATCTAATGTGAAAGCGCATGAAACCGTCGTAATCTTGTAGAAAACATTGTAAAGTTGCGAGTAAAACGTTTTCTAACGATAGAAGTGCGAAGGTTAGGTTAGGTTAGGTTACTTTAAGCTAGGAAGCGTCGTGAAACTACCAAAAACGACGTCATCTAACGAGATAGTGTTGTTTTATTGCGAGTATTAAACTGCGATAGGTGAAATGTTGTGAATGCACACAAAACGGCATGAACAAGCCAAATACTGCGTGTTCTACCGTTACAAGTGCGAAACTGCTATATTGTGATATTCTCGTAAAAGCGCATACAAGCATCGTGAAACCTTAAAGAACAATGTCATTTAGCGAGATACAGCGTTCTGTACTGCAATAAGTTGGTGAAAAACTGTGAGGTTATGCAAATATCGTAATTGTGAACGAAACAGTGTAATAGAGCATTTTTCAATACAAGTACGAATGTTAGGTTAGGTTAAGATATGAACCGTCGTAAAACCGCATTTAAAAATGTCACTCAGTGAGATGCAGTGTTTTTCACCATTACAAGTCGGGAACTGCGATATCTAATGTGAAAGCGCTTGCAAACGTCGTTAGGTTAGGTTAGGTTCGGTTAGGTTAGGTTAGGTTACATTAGGTTAGGTTTGGTTAGGTTAGGTTAGGTTAGGTTATGTTAGGTTAGGTTGGGTTAGGTTATGTTAGGTTACGTTAGGTTAAGGTATGAACCGTCGTAAAACCGCATTAAACAATGTCACTTAGTGAGATGCAGTGTTTTTCACCTTTACAAGTTGGGAACTGCGATATCTAATGTGAAAGCGCTTGAAACCGTCGTAATGTTGTAGAAAGCAATGTAAAGTAGCGAGTAAAACGTTTTCTAACGATAGAAGTGCGAAGGTTATGTTAGGTTGAGTTATGTTAGTTTAAGCTAGGTAGCGTCGTGAAACCACCAAAAACGACGTCATCTAACGAGATAGTGTTGTTTTATTGCGAGTACGAAACTGCGATAGGTAAAATGTTGTGAAAGCACACAAAACGGCATGAACAAGCCAAATACTGCGTGTTGTACCGTTACAAGTGCGAAACTGCTATGTTGTGACATTCTCGGTAAAGCGCATGCAAGTATCGTGAAACCTTAAAGAACGATGTCATTTAGCGAGATACAGCGTTCTGTACTGTAATAAGTTGGTGAGAAACTGTGAGGTCAAGCAAATATCGTAATTGTGAACGAAACAGTGTAATTGAGCGTCTTTAGATACAAGTGCGAATGTTAGGTTAGGTTGACATATCAACCGTCGTAAAACCGCAATAAACAATCTCACTTAGTGAGATGTAGTGTTTTTCAACATTACAAGTCGGGAACTACGATATCTAATGTGAAAGCGCATGAAACCGTCGTAATCTTGTAGAAAACATTGTAAAGTTGCGAATAAAACGTTTTCTAACGATAGAAGTGCGAAGGTTAGGTTAGGTTAGGTTAAGCTAGGTAGCGTCGTGAAACTACCAAAAACGACGTCATCTAACGAGATAGTGTTGTTTTATTGCGAGTATTAAACTGCGATAGGTGAAATGTTGTGAAAGCACACAAAACGGAATGAACAAGCCAAATACTGCGTGTTCTACTGTTACAAGTGCGAAACTGCTATATTGTGATATTCTCGTTAAAGCGCAAGCAAGCATCGTGAAACCTTAAAGAACAATGTCATTTAGCGAGATACAGCGTTCTGTACTGCAATAAGTTGGTGAAAAACTGTGAGGTTATGCAAATATTGTAATTGTGAACAAAACAGTGTAATAGAGCGTTTTTAGATACAAGTGCGAATGTTAGGTTAGGTTAAGATATGAACCGTCGTAAAACCGCATTAAACAATGTCAATTAGTGAGATGCAGTGTTTTTCACCATTAAAAGTGGGGAACTGCGATATCTGATGTGAAAGCGCTTGCAACCGTCGTTAGGTTAGGTTAGGTTAGGTTAGGTTAGGTTTGGTTAGGTTAGGTTCGGTTAGGTTAGGTTAGATATGGTTAGGTTGGGTTGAGTTGGGTTAGGTTAGGTTAGGTTAGGTTAGGTTGGGTTAGGTTAGGTTAGGTTAGGTTACGTTAGGTTAGGTTAGGTTACGTTAGGTTAGGTTAGGTTAGGTTACGTTAGGTTAGGTTAGGTTAGGTAAGGATAATTTGGTTAGGTTAGGTAAGGTTAGGTTACGTTAGGTTAGGTTGGGTTGGGTGTTGTTGGGTTGGGTTGGGTTGGGTTAGGTTGGGTTAGGTTAGGTTAGGTTACGTTAGGTTAGGTTAGGTTAGGTTACGTTAGGTTAGGTTAGGTCAGGTAAGGTTAGGTTACGTTAGAATAGGTTAGGTTAGGTTAGGTTACGTTAGGTTAGGGTAAGTTAGGTTAGGTTAGGTTTGGTTAGGTTAGGTTAGGTTAGCTTAGGTTAGGTTAGGTTGGGTTGGGTTGGGTTAGGTTGGGTTAGGTTAGGTTAGGTTAGGTTAGGTTGGGTTAGGTTAGGTTAGTTTAGGTTAGGTTAGGTTAGGTTAGGTTGGGTTGGGTTAGTTTAAGTTAGGTTAGGTTAGGTAAGGTTAGGTTAGGTTAGGTTAGGTTACGTTAGGTTAAGGTATGAACCGTCGTAAAACCGCATTAAACAATGTCACTTAGTGAGATGCAGTGTTTTTCACCTTTACAAGTTGGGAACTGCGATATCTAATGTGAAAGCGCATGAAACCGTCGTAATCTTGTAGAAAACATTGTAAAGTTGCGAGTAAAACGTTTTCTAACGATAGAAGTGCGAAGGTTAGGTTAGGTTAGGTTACTTTAAGCTAGGTAGCGTCGTGAAACTACCAAAAACGACGTCATCTAACGAGATAGTGTTGTTTTATTGCGAGTATTAAACTGCGATAGGTGAAATGTTGTGAATGCACACAAAACGGCATGAACAAGCCAAATACTGCGTGTTCTACCGTTACAAGTGCGAAACTGCTATATTATGATATTCTCGTTAAAGCGCATGCAAGCATCGTGAAACCTTAAAGAACAATGTCATTTAGCGAGATACAGCGTTCTGTACTGCAATAAGTTGGTGAAAAACTGTGAGGTTATGCAAATATCGTAATTGTGAACGAAACAGTGTAATAGAGCGTTTTTCAATACAAGTACGAATGTTAGGTTAGGTTAAGATATGAACCGTCGTAAAACCGCATTAAACAATGTCACTTAGTGAGATGCAGTGTTTTTCACAATTACAAGTCGGGAACTGCGATATCTAATGTGAAAGCGCTTGCAAACGTCGTTAGGTTAGGTTAGGTTAGGTTAGGTTACGTTAGGTTAGGTTTGGTTAGGTTAGGTTAGGTTAGGTTATGTTAGGTTAGGTTGGGTTAGGTTAGGTTAGGTTACGTTAGGTTAAGGTATGAGTCGTCGTAAAACCGCAATAAACAATGTCACTTAGTGAGATGCAGTGTTTTTGACCTTTACAAGTTGGGAACTGCGATATCTAATGTGAAAGCGCTTTAAACCGTCGTAATGTTGTAGAAAGCAATGTAAAGTAGCGAGTAAAACGTTTTCTAACGATAGAAGTGCGAAGGTTATGTTAGGTTGAGTTATGTTAGTTTAAGCTAGGTAGCGTCGTGAAACCACCAAAAACGACGTCATCTAACGAGATAGTGTTGTTTTATTGCGAGTACGAAACTGCGATAGGTAAAATGTTGTGAAAGCACACAAAACGGCATGAACAAGCCAAATACTGCGTGTTGTACCGTTACAAGTGCGAAACTGCTATGTTGTGACATTCTCGGTAAAGCGCATGCAAGTATCGTGAAACCTTAAAGAACGATGTCATTTAGCGAGATACAGCGTTCTGGACTGTAATAAGTTGGTGAGAAACTGTGAGGTCAAGCAAATATCGTAATTGTGAACGAAACAGTGTAATTGAGCGTCTTTAGATACAAGTGCGAATGTTAGGTTAGGTTGACATATCAACCGTCGTAAAACCGCATTAAACAATGTCACTTAGTGAGATGTAGTGTTTTTCAACATTACTAGTCGGGAACTACGATATCTAATGTGAAAGCGCATGAAACCGTCGTAATCTTGTAGAAAACATTGTAAAGTGGCGAGTAAAACGTTTTCTAACGATAGAAGTGCGAAGGTTAGGTTAGGTTAGGTTAGTTTAAGCTAGGTAGCGTCGTGAAACTACCAAAAACGACGTCATCTAACGAGATAGTGTTGTTTTATAGCGAGTATTAAACTGCGATAGGTGAAATGTTGTGAAAGCACACAAAACCGCATGAACAAGCCAAATACTGCGTGTTCTACCGTTACAAGTGCGAAACTGCTATATTGTGATATTCTCGTTAAAGCGCATGCAAGCATCGTGAAACCTTAAAGACCAATGTCATTTAGCGAGATACAGCGTTCTGTACTGCAATAAGTTGGTGAAAAACTGTGAGGATATGCAAATATCGTAATTGTGAACAAAACAGTGTAATAGAGCGTTTTTAGATACAAGTGCGAATGTTAGGTTAGGTTAAGATATGAACCGTCGTAAAACCGCATTAAACAATGTCAATTACTGAGATGCAGTGTTTTTCACCATTAAAAGTGGGGAACTGCGATATCTAATGTGAAAGCGCTTGAGACCGTCGTTAGGTTAGGTTAGGTTAGGTTAGGTTAGGTTTGGTTAGGTTAGGTTAGATTAGGTTAGGTTGGGTTGGGTTAGGTTAGGTTAGGTTAGGTTAGGTTGGGTTTGGTTAGGTTAGGTTAGGTTACGTTAGGTTAGGTTAGGTTAGGTAAGGATAATTTGGTTAGGTTAGGTAAGGTTAGGTTAGGTTAGGTTAGGTTGGCCTGGGTGTTGTTGGGTTGGGTTGGGTTGGGTTAGGTTGGGTTAGGTTGGGTTAGGTTACGTTAGGTTAGGTTAGGTTAGGTTACGTTAGGTTATGTTAGGTTAGGTTAGGTTACGTTAGGTTAGGTTAGGTCAGGTAAGGTTAGGTTACGTTAGAATAGGTTAGGTTAGGTTACGTTAGGTTAGGTTAAGTTAGGTTAGGTTAGGTTTGGTTAGGTTAGGTTAGGTTAGCTTAGGTTGGGTTAGGTTGGGTTGGGTTGGGTTAGGTTGGGTTAGGTTAGGTTAGGTTAGGTTAGGTTGGGTTAGGTTAGTTTAGGTTAGGTTAGGTTAGGTTAGGTTAGGTTAGGTTGGGTTGGGTTGGGTTAGGTTAGGTTAGGTTAGGTAAGGTTAGGTTAGGTTAGGTTAGGTTACGTTAGGTTAAGGTATGAACCGTCGTAAAACCGCATTAAAAAATGTCACTTAGCGAGATGCAGTGTTTTTCACCTTTACAAGTTGGGAACTGTGATATGTAATGTGAAAGCGCTTGAAACGGTCGTAATGTTGTAGAAAGCAATGTAAAGTAGCGAGTAAAACGTTTTCTAACGATAGAAGTGCGAAGGTCATGTTAGGTTGAGTTATGTTAGTTTAAGCTAGGTAGCGTCGTGAAACTACCAAAAACAACGTCATCTAACGACATAGTGTTGTTTTATTGCGAGTACGAAACTGCGATAGGTGAAATGTTGTGAAAGCACACAAAACGGCATGAACAAGCCAAATACTGCGTGTTGTACCGTTACAAGTGCGAAACTGCTATGTTGTGACATTCTCGGTAAAGCGCATGCAAGTATCGTGAAACCTTAAAGAACGATGTCATTTAGCGAGATACAGCGTTCTGTACTGTAATAGGTTGGTGAGAAACTGTGAGGTTATGCAAATATCCTAATTGTGAACGAAACAGTGTAATAGAGCGTTTTTTAATACAAGTGCGAATGTTAGGTTAGGTTAAGATATGAACCGTCGTAAAACCGCATTAAACAATGTCACTTAGTGAGATGCAGTGTTTTTCACCATTACAAGTCGGGAACTGCGATATCTAATGTGAAAGCGCTTGCAAACGTCGTTAGGTTAGGTTAGGTTAGGTTAGGTTAGGTTACGTTAGGTTAGGTTTGGTTAGGTTAGGTTAGGTTATGTTAGGTTAGGTTGGGTTAGGTTAGGTTAGGTTAGGTTAGGTTAAGATATGAACCGCGCTAAAACCGCATTAAACAATGTCACTTAGTGAGATGCAGTGTTTTTCACCTTTACAAGTTGGGAACTGCGATATCTAATGTGAAAGCGCTTGAAACCGTCGTAATGTTGTAGAAAGCAATGTAAAGTAGCGAGTAAAACGTTTTCTAACGATAGAAGTGCGAAGGTTCGGTTAGTTTGAGCTAGGTAGCGTCGTGAAACCACCAAAAACGATGTCATCTAAAGAGATAGTGTTGTTTTATTGCGAGTACGAAACTGTGATAGGTAAAATATTGGGAAAGCACACAAAATGGCATGAACTAGCCAGATACTGCGTCTTGTGCCGTTACAAGTGCGAAACTGCTTTAATGTGATATTCTCGTTAAAGCGCATGCAAGTATCGTGAAACCTTAAAGAACGATGTCATTTAGCGAGATACAGCGTTCTGTACTGTAATAAGTTGGTGAGAAACTGTGAGGTCAAGCAAATATCGTAATTGTGAACGAAACAGTGTAATTGAGCGTATTTAGATACAAGTGCGAATGTTAGGTTAGGTTGAGATATCAACCGTCGTAAAACCGCATTAAACAATGTCACTTAGTGAGATGTAGTGTTTTCCAACATTACAAGTCGGGAACTACGATATCTAATGTGAAAGCGCATGAAACCGTCGTAATCTTGTAGAAAACATTGTAAAGTTGCGAATAAAACGTTTTCTAACGATAGAAGTGCGAAGGTTAGGTTAGGTTAGGTTAGGTTAAGCTAGGTAGCGTCGTGAAACTACCAAAAACGACGTCATCTAACGAGATAGTGTTGTTTTATTGCGAGTATTAAACTGCGATAGGTGAAATGTTGTGAAAGCACACAAAACGGAATGAACAAGCCAAATACTGCGTGTTCTACTGTTACAAGTGCGAAACTGCTATATTGTGATATTCTCGTTAAAGCGCATGCAAGCATCGTGAAACCTTAAAGAACAATGTCATTTAGCGAGATACAGCGTTCTGTACTGCAATAAGTTGGTGAAAAACTGTGAGGTTATGCAAATATCGTAATTGTGAACAAAACAGTGTAATAGAGCGTTTTTAGATACAAGTGCGAATGTTAGGTTAGGTTAAGATATGAACCGTCGTAAAACCGCATTAAACAATGTCAATTAGTGAGATGCAGTGTTTTTCATTATTAAAAGTGGGGAACTGCGATATCTAATGTGAAAGCGCTTGCAACCGTTGTTAGGTTAGGTTAGGTTAGGTTAGGTTAGGTTAGGTTTGGTTAGGTTAGGTTAGGTTAGGTTAGATTAGGTTAGGGTGGGTTGAGTTGGGTTAGGTTAGGTTAGGTTAGGTTAGGTTGGGTTAGGTTAGGTTAGGTTACGTTAGGTTAGGTTAGGTTACGTTAGGTTAGGTTAGGTTAGGTTACGTTAGGTTAGGTTAGGTTAGGTAAGGATAATTTGGTTAGGTTAGGTAAGGTTAGGTTACGTTAGGTTAGGTTGGGTTGGGTGTTGTTGGGTTGGGTTGGGTTAGGTTAGGTTGGTTAGGTTAGGTTAGGTTACGTTAGGTTAGGTTAGGTTAGGTAAGGTTACGTTAGGTTACGTTAGGTTATGTTAGGTTAGGTTAGGTTACGTTAGGTTAGGTTAGGTCAGGTAAGGTTAGGTTACGTTAGAATAGGTTAGGTTAGGTTAGGTTACGTTAGGTTAGGTTAAGTTAGGTTAGGTTAGGTTTGGTTAGGTTAGGTTAGGTTAGCTTAGGTTAGGTTAGGTTGGGTTGGGTTGGGTTAGGTTGGGTTAGGTTAGGTTAGGTTAGGTTAGGTTGGGTTAGGTTAGGTTAGTTTAGGTTAGGTTAGGTTAGGTTAGGTTGGGTTGGGTTGGGTTAGGTTAGGTTAGGTTAGGTTAGGTAACGTTAGGTTAGGTTAGGTTAGGTTACGTTAGGTTAAGGTATGAACCGTCGTAAAACCGCATTAAACAATGTCACTTAGTGAAATGCAGTGTTTTTCACCTTTACAAGTTGGGAACTGCGATATCTAAAGTGAAAGCGCATGAAACCGTCGTAATCTTGTAGAAAACATTGTAAAGTTGCGAGTAAAACGTTTTCTAACGATAGAAGTGCGAAGGTTAGGTTAGGTTAGGTTACTTTAAGCTAGGTAGCGTCGTGAAACTACCAAAAACGACGTCATCTAACGAGATAGTGTTGTTTTATTGCGAGTATTAAACTGCGATAGGTGAAATGTTGTGAATGCACACAAAACGGCATGAACAAGCCAAATACTGCGTGTTCTACCGTTACAAGTGCGAAACTGATATATTGTGATATTCTCGTTAAAGCGCATGCAAGCATCGTGAAACCTTAAAGAACAATGTCATTTAGCGAGATACAGCGTTCTGTACTGCAATAAGTTGGTGAAAAACTGTGAGGTTATGCAAATATCGTAATTGTGAACGAAACAGTGTAATAGAGCGTTTTTCAATACAAGTACGAATGTTAGGTAAGGTTAAGATATGAACCGTCGTAAAACCGCATTAAACAATGTCACTTAGTGAGATGCAGTGTTTTTCACAATTACAAGTCGGGAACTGCGATATCTAATGTGAAAGCGCTTGCAAACGTCGTTAGGTTAGGTTAGGTTAGGTTAGGTTACGTTAGGTTAGGTTTGGTTAGGTTAGGTTAGGTTAGGTTATGTTAGGTTAGGTTGGGTTAGGTTAGGTTAGGTTACGTTAGGTTAAGGTATGAGTCGTCGTAAAACCGCAATAAACAATGTCACTTAGTGAGATGCAGTGTTTTTGACCTTTACAAGTTGGGAACTGCGATATCTAATGTGAAAGCGCTTTAAACCGTCGTAATGTTGTAGAAAGCAATGTAAAGTAGCGAGTAAAACGTTTTCTAACGATAGAAGTGCGAAGGTTATGTTAGGTTGAGTTATGTTAGTTTAAGCTAGGTAGCGTCGTGAAACCACCAAAAACGACGTCATCTAACGAGATAGTGTTGTTTTATTGCGAGTACGAAACTGCGATAGGTAAAGTGTTGTGAAAGCATACAAAACGGCATGAACAAGCCAAATACTGCGTGTTGTACCGTTACAAGTGCGAAACTGTATGTTGTGACATTCTCGGTAAAGCGCATGCAAGTATCGTGAAACCTTAAAGAACGATGTCATTTAGCGAGATACAGCGTTCTGGACTGTAATAAGTTGGTGAGAAACTGTGAGGTCAAGCAAATATCGTAATTGTGAACGAAACAGTGTAATTGAGCGTCTTTAGATACAAGTGCGAATGTTAGGTTAGGTTGACATATCAACCGTCGTAAAACCGCATTAAACAATGTCACTTAGTGAGATGTAGTGTTTTTTAACATTACTAGTCGGGAACTACGATATCTAATGTGAAAGCGCATGAAACCGTCGTAATCTTGTAGAAAACATTGTAAAGTGGCGAGTAAAACGTTTTCTAACGATAGAAGTGCGAAGGTTAGGTTAGGTTAGGTTAGTTTAAGCTAGGTAGCGTCGTGAAACTACCAAAAACGACGTCATCTAACGAGATAGTGTTGTTTTATAGCGAGTATTAAACTGCGATAGGTGAAATGTTGTGAAAGCACACAAAACCGCATGAACAAGCCAAATACTGCGTGTTCTACCGTTACAAGTGCGAAACTGCTATATTGTGATATTCTCGTTAAAGCGCATGCAAGCATCGTGAAACCTTAAAGACCAATGTCATTTAGCGAGATACAGCGTTCTGTACTGCAATAAGTTGGTGAAAAACTGTGAGGATATGCAAATATCGTAATTGTGAACAAAACAGTGTAATAGAGCGTTTTTAGATACAAGTGCGAATGTTAGGTTAGGTTAAGATATGAACCGTCGTAAAACCGCATTAAACAATGTCACTTAGTGAGATGCAGTGTTTTTCACAATTACAAGTCGGGAACTGCGATATCTAATGTGAAAGCGCTTGCAAACGTCGTTAGGTTAGGTTAGGTTAGGTTAGGTTACGTTAGGTTAGGTTTGGTTAGGTTAGGTTAGGTTAGGTTATGTTAGGTTAGGTTGGGTTAGGTTAGGTTAGGTTACGTTAGGTTAAGGTATGAGTCGTCGTAAAACCGCAATAAACAATGTCACTTAGTGAGATGCAGTGTTTTTGACCTTTACAAGTTGGGAACTGCGATATCTAATGTGAAAGCGCTTTAAACCGTCGTAATGTTGTAGAAAGCAATGTAAAGTAGCGAGTAAAACGTTTTCTAACGATAGAAGTGCGAAGGTTATGTTAGGTTGAGTTATGTTAGTTTAAGCTAGGTAGCGTCGTGAAACCACCAAAAACGACGTCATCTAACGAGATAGTGTTGTTTTATTGCGAGTACGAAACTGCGATAGGTAAAGTGTTGTGAAAGCATACAAAACGGCATGAACAAGCCAAATACTGCGTGTTGTACCGTTACAAGTGCGAAACTGTATGTTGTGACATTCTCGGTAAAGCGCATGCAAGTATCGTGAAACCTTAAAGAACGATGTCATTTAGCGAGATACAGCGTTCTGGACTGTAATAAGTTGGTGAGAAACTGTGAGGTCAAGCAAATATCGTAATTGTGAACGAAACAGTGTAATTGAGCGTCTTTAGATACAAGTGCGAATGTTAGGTTAGGTTGACATATCAACCGTCGTAAAACCGCATTAAACAATGTCACTTAGTGAGATGTAGTGTTTTTTAACATTACTAGTCGGGAACTACGATATCTAATGTGAAAGCGCATGAAACCGTCGTAATCTTGTAGAAAACATTGTAAAGTGGCGAGTAAAACGTTTTCTAACGATAGAAGTGCGAAGGTTAGGTTAGGTTAGGTTAGTTTAAGCTAGGTAGCGTCGTGAAACTACCAAAAACGACGTCATCTAACGAGATAGTGTTGTTTTATAGCGAGTATTAAACTGCGATAGGTGAAATGTTGTGAAAGCACACAAAACCGCATGAACAAGCCAAATACTGCGTGTTCTACCGTTACAAGTGCGAAACTGCTATATTGTGATATTCTCGTTAAAGCGCATGCAAGCATCGTGAAACCTTAAAGACCAATGTCATTTAGCGAGATACAGCGTTCTGTACTGCAATAAGTTGGTGAAAAACTGTGAGGATATGCAAATATCGTAATTGTGAACAAAACAGTGTAATAGAGCGTTTTTAGATACAAGTGCGAATGTTAGGTTAGGTTAAGATATGAACCGTCGTAAAACCGCATTAAACAATGTCAATTACTGAGATGCAGTGTTTTTCACCATTAAAAGTGGGGAACTGCGATATCTGATGTGAAAGCGCTTGAGACCGTCGTTAGGTTAGGTTAGGTTAGGTTAGGTTAGGTTTGGTTAGGTTAGGTTAGATTAGGTTAGGTTGGGTTGGGTTAGGTTAGGTTAGGTTAGGTTGGGTTTGGTTAGGTTAGGTTAGGTTACGTTAGGTTAGGTTAGGTTAGGTAAGGATAATTTGGTTAGGTTAGGTAAGGTTAGGTTAGGTTAGGTTAGGTTGGCCTGGGTGTTGTTGGGTTGGGTTGGGTTGGGTTAGGTTGGGTTAGGTTGGGTTAGGTTACGTTAGGTTAGGTTAGGTTAGGTTACGTTAGGTTATGTTAGGTTAGGTTAGGTTACGTTAGGTTAGGTTAGGTCAGGTAAGGTTAGGTTACGTTAGAATAGGTTAGGTTAGGTTACGTTAGGTTAGGTTAAGTTAGGTTAGGTTAGGTTTGGTTAGGTTAGGTTAGGTTAGCTTAGGTTAGGTTAGGTTGGGTTGGGTTGGGTTAGGTTGGGTTAGGTTAGGTTAGGTTAGGTTGGATTAGGTTAGTTTAGGTTAGGTTAGGTTAGGTTAGGTTGGGTTGGGTTGGGTTAGGTTAGGTTAGGTTAGGTAAGGTTAGGTTAGGTTAGGTTAGGTTACGTTAGGTTAAGGTATGAACCGTCGTAAAACCGCATTAAAAAATGTCACTTAGCGAGATGCAGTGTTTTTCACCTTTACAAGTTGGGAACTGTGATATCTAATGTGAAAGCGCTTGCAACCGTCGTAATCTTGTAGAAAACATTGTAAAGTTGCGAGTAAAACGTTTTCTAACGATAGAAGTGCGAAGGTTAGGTTAGGTTAGGTTACTTTAAACTAGGTAGCGTCGTGAAACTACCAAAAACGACGTCATCTAACGAGATAGTGTTGTTTTATTGCGAGTATTAAACTGCGATAGGTGAAATGTTGTGAATGCACACAAAACGGCATGAACAAGCCAAATACTTCGTGTTCTACCGCTACAAGTGCGAAACTGCTATATTGTGATATTCTCGTTAAAGCGCATGCAAGCATCGTGAAACCTTAAAGAACAATGTCATTTAGCGAGATACAGCGTTCTGTACTGCAATAAGTTGGTGAAAAACTGTGAGGTTATGCACATATCGTAATTGTGAACGAAACAGTGTAATAGAGCGTTTTTCAATACAAGTACGAATGTTAGGTTAGGTTAAGATATGAACCGTCGTAAAACCGCATTAAACAATGTCACTTAGTGAGATGCAGTGTTTTTCACAATTACAAGTCGGGAACTGCGATATCTAATGTGAAAGCGCTTGCAAACGTCGTTAGGTTAGGTTAGGTTAGGTTAGGTTAGGTTACGTTAGGTTAGGTTTGGTTAGGTTAGGTTAGGTTAGGTTATGTTAGGTTAGGTTGGGTTAGGTTAGGTTAGGTTACGTTAGGTTAAGGTATGAACCGTCGTAAAACCGCAATAAACAATGTCACTTAGTGAGATGCAGTGTTTTTCACCTTTACAAGTTGGGAACTGCGATATCTAATGTGAAAGCGCTTTAAACCGTCGTAATGTTGTAGAAAGTAATGTAAAGTAGCGAGTAAAACGTTTTCTAACGATAGAAGTGCGAAGGTTATGTTAGGTTGAGTTATGTTAGTTTAGGCTAGGTAGCGTCGTGAAACCACCAAAAACGACGTCATCTAACGAGATAGTGTTGTTTTATTGCGAGTACGAAACTGCGATAGGTAAAATGTTGTGAAAGCACACAAAACGGCATGAACAAGCCAAATACTGCGTGTTGTACCGTTACAAGTGCGAAACTTCTATGTTGTGACATTCTCGGTAAAGCGCATGCAAGTATCGTGAAACCTTAAAGAACGATGTCATTTAGCGAGATACAGCGTTCTGGACTGTAATAAGTTGGTGAGAAACTGTGAGGTCAAGCAAATATCGTAATTGTGAACGAAACAGTGTAATTGAGCGTCTTTAGATACAAGTGCGAATGTTACGTTAGGTTGACATATCAACCGTCGTAAAACCGCAATAAACAATCTCACTTAGTGAGATGTAGTGTTTTTAAACATTACAAGTCGGGAACTACGATATCTAATGTGAAAGCGCATGAAACCGTCGTAATCTTGTAGAAAACATTGTAAAGTTGCGAATAAAACGTTTTCTAACGATAGAAGTGCGAAGGTTAGGTTAGGTTAGGTTAGGTTAAGCTAGGTAGCGTCGTGAAACTACCAAAAACGACGTCATCTAACGAGATTGTGTTGTTTTATTGCGAGTATTAAACTGCGATAGGTGAAATGTTGTGAAAGCACACAAAACGGAATGAACAAGCCAAATACTGCGTGTTCTACTGTTACAAGTGCGAAACTGCTATATTGTGATATTCTCGTTAAAGCGCAAGCAAGCATCGTGAAACCTTAAAGAACAATGTCATTTAGCGAGATACAGCGTTCTGTACTGCAATAAGTTGGTGAAAAACTGTGAGGTTATGCAAATATCGTAATTGTGAACAAAACAGTGTAATAGAGCGTTTTTAGATACAAGTGCGAATGTTAGGTTAGGTTAAGATATGAACCGTCGTAAAACCGCATTAAACAATGTCAATTAGTGAGATGCAGTGTTTTTCATTATTAAAAGTGCGGAACTGCGATATCTATTGTGAAAGCGCTTGCAACCGTCGTTAGGTTAGGTTAGGTTAGGTTAGGTTAGGTTTGGTTAGGTTAGGTTAGGTTAGGTTAGGTTAGATTAGGTTAGGGTGGGTTGAGTTGGGTTAGGTTAGGTTAGGTTAGGTTAGGTTGGGTTAGGTTAGGTTAGGTTACGTTAGGTTAGGTTAGGTTACGTTAGGTTAGGTTAGGTTACGTTAGGTTAGGTTAGGTTAGGTAAGGATAATTTGGTTAGGTTAGGTAAGGTTAGGTTACGTTAGGTTAGGTTGGGTTGGGTGTTGTTGGGTTGGGTTGGGTTAGGTTAGGTTGGGTTAGGTTAGGTTAGTTTACGTTAGGTTAGGTTAGGTTAGGTTAGGTTACGTTAGGTTACGTTAGGTTATGTTAGGTTAGGTTACGTTAGGTTAGGTTAGGTCAGGTAAGGTTAGGTTACGTTAGAATAGGTTAGGTTAGGTTAGGTTACGTTAGGTTAGGTTAAGTTAGGTTAGGTTAGGTTTGGTTAGGTTAGGTTAGGTTAGCTTAGGTTAGGTTAGGTTGGGTTGGGTTGGGTTAGGTTGGGTTAGGTTAGGTTAGGTTAGGTTAGGTTGGGTTAGGTTAGGTTAGTTTAGGTTAGGTTAGGTTAGGTTAGGTTGGGTTGGGTTGGGTTAGGTTAGGTTAGGTTAGGTTAGGTAACGTTAGGCTAGGTTAGGTTAGGTTACGTTAGGTTAAGGTATGAACCGTCGTAAAACCGCATTAAACAATGTCACTTAGTGAGATGCAGTGTTTTTCACCTTTACAAGTTGGGAACTGCGATATCTAAAGTGAAAGCGCATGAAACCGTCGTAATCTTGTAGAAAACATTGTAAAGTTGCGAGTAAAACGTTTTCTAACGATAGAAGTGCGAAGGTTAGGTTAGGTTAGGTTACTTTAAGCTAGGTAGCGTCGTGAAACTACCAAAAACGACGTCATCTAACGAGATAGTGTTGTTTTATTGCGAGTATTAAACTGCGATAGGTGAAATGTTGTGAATGCACACAAAACGGCATGAACAAGCCAAATACTGCGTGTTCTACCGTTACAAGTGCGAAACTGCTATATTGTGATATTCTCGTTAAAGCGCATGCAAGCATCGTGAAACCTTAAAGAACAATGTCATTTAGCGAGATACAGCGTTCTGTACTGCAATAAGTTGGTGAAAAACTGTGAGGTTATGCAAATATCGTAATTGTGAACGAAACAGTGTAATAGAGCGTTTTTCAATACAAGTACGAATGTTAGGTTAGGTTAAGATATGAACCATCGTAAATCCGCATTAAACAATGTCACTTAGTGAGATGCAGTGTTTTTCACAATTACAAGTCGGGAACTGCGATATCTAATGTGAAAGCGCTTTAAACCGTCGTAATGTTGTAGAAAGCAATGTAAAGTAGCGAGTAAAACGTTTTCTAACGATAGAAGTGAGAAGGTTATGTTAGGTTGAGTTATGTTAGGTAGGTAGCGTCGTGAAACCACCAAAAACGACGTCATCTAACGAGATAGTGTTGTTTTATTGCGAGTACGAAACTGCGATAGGTAAAATGTTGTGAAAGCACACAAAACGGCATGAACAAGCCAAATACTGCGTGTTGTACCGTTACAAGTGCGAAACTGCTATGTTGTGACATTCTCGGTAAAGCGCATGCAAGTATTGTGAAACCTTAAAGAACGATGTCATTTATCGCGATACAGCGTTCTGTACTGTAATAAGTTGGTGAGAAACTGTGAGGTCAAGCAAATATCGTAATTGTGAACGAAACAGTGTAATTGAGCGTCTTTAGATACAAGTTCGAATGTTAGGTTAGGTTGACATATCAACCATCGTAAAACCGCAATAAACAATCTCACTTAGTGAGATGTAGTGTTTTTCAACATTACAAGTCGGGAACTACGATATCTAATGTGAAAGCGCATGAAACCGTCGTAATCTTGTAGAAAACATTGTAAAGTTGCAAATAAAACATTTTCTAACGATAGAAGTGCGAAGGTTAGGTTAGGTTAGGTTAGGTTAAGCTAGGTAGCGTCGTGAAACTACCAAAAACGACGTCATCTAACGAGATAGTGTTGTTTTATTGCGAGTATTAAACTGCGATAGGTGAAATGTTGTGAAAGCACACAAAACGGAATGAACAAGCCAAATAATGCGTGTCCTACTGTTACAAGTGCGAAACTGCTATATTGTGATATTCTCGTTAAAGCGCATGCAAGCATCGTGAAACCTTAAAGAACAATGTCATTTAGCGAGATACAGCGTTCTGTACTGCAATAAGTTGGTGAAAAACTGTGAGGTTATGCAAATATCGTAATTGTGAACAAAACAGTGTAATAGAGCGTTTTTAGATACAAGTGCGAATGTTAGGTTAGGTTAAGATATGAACCGTCGTAAAACCGCATTAAACAATGTCAATTAGTGAGATGCAGTGTTTTTCACCATTAAAAGTGGGGAACTGCGATATCTAATGTGAAAGCGCTTGCAACCGTCGTAATCTTGTAGAAAACATTGTAAAGTTGCGAGTAAAACGTTTTCTAACGATAGAAGTGCGAAGGTTAGGTTAGGTTAGGTTACATTAAACTAGGTAGCGTCGTGAAACTACCAAAAACGACGTCATCTAACGAGATAGTGTTGTTTTATTGCGAGTATTAAACTGCGATAGGTGAAATGTTGTGAACGCACACAAAACGGCATGAACAAGCCAAATACTTCGTGTTCTACCGCTACAAGTGCGAAACTGCTATATTGTGATATTCTCGTTAAAGCGCATGCAAGCATCGTGAAACCTTAAAGAACAATGTCATTTAGCGAGATACAGCGTTCTGTACTGCAATAAGTTGGTGAAAAACTGTGAGGTTATGCACATATCGTAATTGTGAACGAAACAGTGTAATAGAGCGTTTTTCAATACAAGTACGAATGTTAGGTTAGGTTAAGATATGAACCGTCGTAAAACCGCATTAAACAATGTCACTTAGTGAGATGCAGTGTTTTTCACAATTACAAGTCGGGAACTGCGATATCTAATGTGAAAGCGCTTGCAAACGTCGTTAGGTTAGGTTAGGTTAGGTTAGGTTAGGTTACGTTAGGTTAGGTTTGGTTAGGTTAGGTTAGGTTAGGTTATGTTAGGTTAGGTTGGGTTAGGTTAGGTTAGGTTACGTTAGGTTAAGGTATGAACCGTCGTAAAACCGCAATAAACAATGTCACTTAGTGAGATGCAGTGTTTTTCACCTTTACAAGTTGGGAACTGCGATATCTAATGTGAAAGCGCTTTAAACCGTCGTAATGTTGTAGAAAGTAATGTAAAGTAGCGAGTAAAACGTTTTCTAACGATAGAAGTGCGAAGGTTATGTTAGGTTGAGTTATGTTAGTTTAAGCTAGGTAGCGTCGTGAAACCACCAAAAACGACGTCATCTAACGAGATAGTGTTGTTTTATTGCGAGTACGAAACTGCGATAGGTAAAATGTTGTGAAAGCACACAAAACGGCATGAACAAGCCAAATACTGCGTGTTGTACCGTTACAAGTGCGAAACTTCTATGTTGTGACATTCTCGGTAAAGCGCATGCAAGTATCGTGAAACCTTAAAAAACGATGTCATTTAGCGAGATACAGCGTTCTGGACTGTAATAAGTTGGTGAGAAACTGTGAGGTCAAGCAAATATCGTAATTGTGAACGAAACAGTGTAATTGAGCGTCTTTAGATACAAGTGCGAATGTTACGTTAGGTTGACATATCAACCGTCGTAAAACCGCAATAAACAATCTCACTTAGTGAGATGTAGTGTTTTTCAACATTACAAGTCGGGAACTACGATATCTAATGTGAAAGCGCATGAAACCGTCGTAATCTTGTAGAAAACATTGTAAAGTTGCGAATAAAACGTTTTCTAACGATAGAAGTGCGAAGGTTAGGTTAGGTTAGGTTAGGTTAAGCTAGGTAGCGTCGTGAAACTACCAAAAACGACGTCATCTAACGAGATTGTGTTGTTTTATTGCGAGTATTAAACTGCGATAGGTGAAATGTTGTGAAAGCACACAAAACGGAATGAACAAGCCAAATACTGCGTGTTCTACTGTTACAAGTGCGAAACTGCTATATTGTGATATTCTCGTTAAAGCGCAAGCAAGCATCGTGAAACCTTAAAGAACAATGTCATTTAGCGAGATACAGCGTTCTGTACTGCAATAAGTTGGTGAAAAACTGTGAGGTTATGCAAATATCGTAATTGTGAACAAAACAGTGTAATAGAGCGTTTTTAGATACAAGTGCGAATGTTAGGTTAGGTTAAGATATGAACCGTCGTAAAACCGCATTAAACAATGTCAATTAGTGAGATGCAGTGTTTTTCATTATTAAAAGTGGGGAACTGCGATATCTATTGTGAAAGCGCTTGCAACCGTCGTTAGGTTAGGTTAGGTTAGGTTAGGTTAGGTTAGGTTTGGTTAGGTTAGGTTAGGTTAGGTTAGGTTAGATTAGGTTAGGGTGGGTTGAGTTGGGTTAGGTTAGGTTAGGTTAGGTTAGGTTGGGTTAGGTTAGGTTAGGTTACGTTAGGTTAGGTTAGGTTACGTTAGGTTAGGTTAGGTTAGGTTACGTTAGGTTAGGTTAGGTTAGGTAAGGATAATTTGGTTAGGTTAGGTAAGGTTAGGTTACGTTAGGTTAGGTTGGGTTGGGTGTTGTTGGGTTGGGTTGGGTTAGGTTAGGTTGGGTTAGGTTAGGTTAGTTTACGTTAGGTTAGGTTAGGTTAGGTTAGGTTACGTTAGGTTACGTTAGGTTATGTTAGGTTAGGTTAGGTTACGTTAGGTTAGGTTAGGTCAGGTAAGGTTAGGTTACGTTAGAATAGGTTAGGTTAGGTTAGGTTACGTTAGGTTAGGTTAAGTTAGGTTAGGTTAGGTTTGGTTAGGTTAGGTTAGGTTAGCTTAGGTTAGGTTAGGTTGGGTTGGGTTGGGTTAGGTTGGGTTAGGTTAGGTTAGGTTAGGTTAGGTTGGGTTAGGTTAGGTTAGTTTAGGTTAGGTTAGGTTAGGTTAGGTTGGGTTGGGTTGGGTTAGGTTAGGTTAGGTTAGGTTAGGTAACGTTAGGCTAGGTTAGGTTAGGTTACGTTAGGTTAAGGTATGAACCGTCGTAAAACCGCATTAAACAATGTCACTTAGTGAGATGCAGTGTTTTTCACCTTTACAAGTTGGGAACTGCGATATCTAAAGTGAAAGCGCATGAAACCGTCGTAATCTTGTAGAAAACATTGTAAAGTTGCGAGTAAAACGTTTTCTAACGATAGAAGTGCGAAGGTTAGGTTAGGTTAGGTTACTTTAAGCTAGGTAGCGTCGTGAAACTACCAAAAACGACGTCATCTAACGAGATAGTGTTGTTTTATTGCGAGTATTAAACTGCGATAGGTGAAATGTTGTGAATGCACACAAAACGGCATGAACAAGCCAAATACTGCGTGTTCTACCGTTACAAGTGCGAAACTGCTATATTGTGATATTCTCGTTAAAGCGCATGCAAGCATCGTGAAACCTTAAAGAACAATGTCATTTAGCGAGATACAGCGTTCTGTACTGCAATAAGTTGGTGAAAAACTGTGAGGTTATGCAAATATCGTAATTGTGAACGAAACAGTGTAATAGAGCGTTTTTCAATACAAGTACGAATGTTAGGTTAGGTTAAGATATGAACCATCGTAAAACCGCATTAAACAATGTCACTTAGTGAGATGCAGTGTTTTTCACAATTACAAGTCGGGAACTGCGATATCTAATGTGAAAGCGCTTTAAACCGTCGTAATGTTGTAGAAAGCAATGTAAAGTAGCGAGTAAAACGTTTTCTAACGATAGAAGTGAGAAGGTTATGTTAGGTTGAGTTATGTTAGGTAGGTAGCGTCGTGAAACCACCAAAAACGACGTCATCTAACGAGATAGTGTTGTTTTATTGCGAGTACGAAACTGCGATAGGTAAAATGTTGTGAAAGCACACAAAACGGCATGAACAAGCCAAATACTGCGTGTTGTACCGTTACAAGTGCGAAACTGCTATGTTGTGACATTCTCGGTAAAGCGCATGCAAGAATTGTGAAACCTTAAAGAACGATGTCATTTATCGCGATACAGCGTTCTGTACTGTAATAAGTTGGTGAGAAACTGTGAGGTCAAGCAAATATCGTAATTGTGAACGAAACAGTGTAATTGAGCGTCTTTAGATACAAGTGCGAATGTTAGGTTAGGTTGACATATCAACCATCGTAAAACCGCAATAAACAATCTCACTTAGTGAGATGTAGTGTTTTTCAACATTACAAGTCGGGAACTACGATATCTAATGTGAAAGCGCATGAAACCGTCGTAATCTTGTAGAAAACATTGTAAAGTTGCAAATAAAACATTTTCTAACGATAGAAGTGCGAAGGTTAGGTTAGGTTAGGTTAGGTTAAGCTAGGTAGCGTCGTGAAACTACCAAAAACGACGTCATCTAACGAGATAGTGTTGTTTTATTGCGAGTATTAAACTGCGATAGGTGAAATGTTGTGAAAGCACACAAAACGGAATGAACAAGCCAAATAATGCGTGTCCTACTGTTACAAGTGCGAAACTGCTATATTGTGATATTCTCGTTAAAGCGCATGCAAGCATCGTGAAACCTTAAAGAACAATGTCATTTAGCGAGATACAGCGTTCTGTACTGCAATAAGTTGGTGAAAAACTGTGAGGTTATGCAAATATCGTAATTGTGAACAAAACAGTGTAATAGAGCGTTTTTAGATACAAGTGCGAATGTTAGGTTAGGTTAAGATATGAACCGTCGTAAAACCGCATTAAACAATGTCAATTAGTGAGATGCAGTGTTTTTCACCATTAAAAGTGGGGAACTGCGATATCTAATGTGAAAGCGCTTGCAACCGTCGTAATCTTGTAGAAAACATTGTAAAGTTGCGAGTAAAACGTTTTCTAACGATAGAAGTGCGAAGGTTAGGTTAGGTTAGGTTACTTTAAACTAGGTAGCGTCGTGAAACTACCAAAAACGACGTCATCTAACGAGATAGTGTTGTTTTATTGCGAGTATTAAACTGCGATAGGTGAAATGTTGTGAATGCACACAAAACGGCATGAACAAGCCAAATACTTCGTGTTCTACCGCTACAAGTGCGAAACTGCTATATTGTGATATTCTCGTTAAAGCGCATGCAAGCATCGTGAAACCTTAAGGAACAATGTCATTTAGCCAGATACAGCGTTCTGTACTGCAATAAGTTGGTGAAAAACTGTGAGGTTATGCACATATCGTAATTGTGAACGAAACAGTGTAATAGAGCGTTTTTCAATACAAGTACGAATGTTAGGTTAGGTTAAGATATGAACCGTCGTAAAACCGCATTAAACAATGTCACTTAGTGAGATGCAGTGTTTTTCACAATTACAAGTCGGGAACTGCGATATCTAATGTGAAAGCGCTTGCAAACGTCGTTAGGTTAGGTTAGGTTAGGTTAGGTTAGGTTACGTTAGGTTAGGTTTGGTTAGGTTAGGTTAGGTTAGGTTATGTTAGGTTAGGTTGGGTTAGGTTAGGTTAGGTTACGTTAGGTTAAGGTATGAACCGTCGTAAAACCGCAATAAACAATGTCACTTAGTGAGATGCAGTGTTTTTCACCTTTACAAGTTGGGAACTGCGATATCTAATGTGAAAGCGCTTTAAACCGTCGTAATGTTGTAGAAAGTAATGTAAAGTAGCGAGTAAAACGTTTTCTAACGATAGAAGTGCGAAGGTTATGTTAGGTTGAGTTATGTTAGTTTAAGCTAGGTAGCGTCGTGAAACCACCAAAAACGACGTCATCTAACGAGATAGTGTTGTTTTATTGCGAGTACGAAACTGCGATAGGTAAAATGTTGTGAAAGCACACAAAACGGCGTGAACAAGCCAAATACTGCGTGTTGTACCGTTACAAGTGCGAAACTTCTATGTTGTGACATTCTCGGTAAAGCGCATGCAAGTATCGTGAAACCTTAAATAACGATGTCATTTAGCGAGATACAGCGTTCTGGACTGTAATAAGTTGGTGAGAAACTGTGAGGTCAAGCAAATATCGTAATTGTGAACGAAACAGTGTAATTGAGCGTCTTTAGATACAAGTGCGAATGTTACGTTAGGTTGACATATCAACCGTCGTAAAACCGCAATAAACAATCTCACTTAGTGAGATGTAGTGTTTTTCAACATTACAAGTCGGGAACTACGATATCTAATGTGAAAGCGCATGAAACCGTCGTAATCTTGTAGAAAACATTGTAAAGTTGCGAATAAAACGTTTTCTAACGATAGAAGTGCGAAGGTTAGGTTAGGTTAGGTTAGGTTAGGTTAAGCTAGGTAGCGTCGTGAAACTACCAAAAACGACGTCATCTAACGAGATTGTGTTGTTTTATTGCGAGTATTAAACTGCGATAGGTGAAATGTTGTGAAAGCACACAAAACGGAATGAACAAGCCAAATACTGCGTGTTCTACTGTTACAAGTGCGAAACTGCTATATTGTGATATTCTCGTTAAAGCGCAAGCAAGCATCGTGAAACCTTAAAGAACAATGTCATTTAGCGAGATACAGCGTTCTGTACTGCAATAAGTTGGTGAAAAACTGTGAGGTTATGCAAATATCGTAATTGTGAACAAAACAGTGTAATAGAGCGTTTTTAGATACAAGTGCGAATGTAGGTTAGGTTAAGATATGAACCGTCGTAAAACCGCATTAAACAATGTCAATTAGTGAGATGCAGTGTTTTTCACCATTAAAAGTGGGGAACTGCGATATCTAATGTGAAAGCGCTTGCAACCGTCGTTAGGTTAGGTTAGGTTAGGTTAGGTTAGGTTAGGTTTGGTTAGGTTAGGTTAGGTTAGGTTAGATTAGGTTAGGTTGGGTTGAGTTGGGTTAGGTTAGGTTAGGTTAGGTTAGGTTGGGTTAGGTTAGGTTAGGTTAGGTTACGTTAGGTTAGGTTAGGTTACGTTAGGTTAGGTTAGGTTAGGTTACGTTAGGTTAGGTTAGGTAAGGATAATTTGGTTAGGTTAGGTAAGGTTAGGTTACGTTAGGTTAGGTTGGGTTGGGTGTTGTTGGGTTGGGTTGGGTTGGGTTAGGTTGGGTTAGGTTAGGTTAGGTTACGTTAGGTTAGGTTAGGTTACGTTAGGTTACGTTTGGTTATGTTAGGTTAGGTTAGGTTACGTTAGGTTAGGTTAGGTCAGGTAAGGTTAGGTTACGTTAGAATAGGTTAGGTTAGGTTAGGTTACGTTAGGTTAGGTTAAGTTAGGTTAGGTTAGGTTTGGTTAGGTTAGGTTAGGTTAGCTTAGGTTAGGTTAGGTTGGGTTGGGTTGGGTTAGGTTGGGTTAGGTTAGGTTAGGTTAGGTTAGGTTGGGTTAGGTTAGGTTAGTTTAGGTTAGGTTAGGTTAGGTTAGGTTGGGTTGGGTTGGGTTAGGTTAGGTTAAGGTATGAACTGTCGTAAAACCGCATTAAACAATGTCACTTAGTGAGATGCAGTGTTTTTCACCTTTACAAGTTGGGAACTGCGATATCTAATGTGAAAGCGCATGAAACCGTCGTAATCTTGTAGAAAACATTGTAAAGTGGCGAGTAAAACGTTTTCTAACGATAGAAGTGCGAAGGTTAGGTTAGGTTAGGTTACTTTAAGCTAGGTAGCGTCGTGAAACTACCAAAAACGACGTCATCTAACGAGATAGTGTTGTTTTATTGCGAGTATTAAACTGCGATAGGTGAAATGTTGTGAATGCACACAAAACGGCATGAACAAGCCAAATACTGCGTGTTCTACCGTTACAAGTGCGAAACTGCTATATTGTGATATTCTCGTTAAAGCGCATGCAAGCATCGTGAAACCTTAAAGAACAATGTCATTTAGCGAGATACAGCGTTCTGTACTGCAATAAGTTGGTGAAAAACTGTGAGGTTATGCAAATATCGTAATTGTGAACGAAACAGTGTAATAGAGCGTTTTTCAATACAAGTACGAATGTTAGGTTAGGTTAAGATATGAACCGTCGTAAAACCGCATTAAACAATCTCACTTAGTGAGATGTAGTGTTTTTCAACATTACAAGTCGGGAACTACGATATCTAATGTGAAAGCGCATGAAACCGTCGTAATCTTGTAGAAAACATTGTAAAGTTGCGAATAAAACGTTTTCTAACGATAGAAGTGCGAAGGTTAGGTTAGGTTAGGTTAGGTTAAGCTAGGTAGCGTCGTGAAACTACCAAAAACGACGTCATCTAACGAGATAGTGTTGTTTTATTGCGAGTATTAAACTGCGATAGGTGAAATGTTGTGAAAGCACACAAAACGGAATGAACAAGCCAAATACTGCGTGTTCTACCGTTACAAGTGCGAAACTGCTATATTGTGATATTCTCGTTAAAGCGCATGCAAGCATCGTGAAACCTTAAAGAACAATGTCATTTAGCGAGATACAGCGTTCTGTACTGCAATAAGTTGGTGAAAAACTGTGAGGTTATGCAAATATCGTAATTGTGAACAAAACAGTGTAATAGAGCGTTTTTAGATACAAGTACGAATGTTAGGTTAGGTTAAGATATGAACCGTCGTAAAACCGCATTAAACAATGTCAATTAGTGAGATGCAGTGTTTTTCACCATTAAAAGTGGGGAACTGCGATATCTAATGTGAAAGCGCTTGCAACCGTCGTTAGGTTAGGTTAGGTTAGGTTAGGTTAGGTTAGGTTAGGTTAGGTTAGGTTAGGTTAGGTTAGATATGGTTAGGTTGGGTTGAGTTGGGTTAGGTTAGGTTAGGTTAGGTTAGGTTGGGTTAGGTTAGGTTACGTTAGGTTAGGTTAGGTTACGTTAGGTTAGGTTAGGTTAGGTTACGTTAGGTTAGGTTAGGTTAGGTAAGGATAATTTGGTTAGGTTAGGTAAGGTAAGGTTAGGTTAGGTTAGGTTGGGTTGGGTGTTGTTGGGTCGGGTTGGGTTGGGTTAGGTTGGGTTAGGTTAGGTTAGGTTACGTTAGGTTAGGTTAGGTTACGTTAGGTTATGTTAGGTTAGGTTAGGTTACGTTAGGTTAGGTTAGGTCAGGTAAGGTTAGGTTACGTTAGAATAGGTTAGGTTAGGTTAGGTTACGTTAGGTTAGGTTATGTTAGGTTAGGTTAGGTTTGGTTAGGTTAGGTTAGGTTAGCTTAGGTTAGGTTAGGTTGGGTTGGGTTGGGTTAGGTTGGGTTAGGTTAGGTTAGGTTAGGTTGGGTTAGGTTAGGTTAGTTTAGGTTAGGTTAGGTTAGGTTAGGTTGGGTTGGGTTGGGTTAAGTTAGGTTAGGTTAGGTTAGGTTAGGTTTGGTTAGGTTAGGTTAGGTTAGCTTAGGTTAGGTTGGGTTGGGTTGGGTTGGGTTAGGTTGGGTTAGGTTAGGTTAGGTTAGGTTAGGTTGGGTTAGGTTAGGTTAGTTTAGGTTGGGTTAGGTTAGGTTAGGTTAGGTTGGGTTGGGTTGGGTTAGGTTAGGTTAGGTTAGGTTAGGTAAGGTTAGGTTAGGTTAGGTTAGGTTACGTTAGGTTTAGGTATGAACCGTCGTAAAACCACATTAAACAATGTCACTTAGTGAGATGCAGTGTTTTTCACCTTTACAAGTTGGGAACTGCGATATCTAATGTGAAAGCGCATGAAACCGTCGTAATCTTGTAGAAAACATTGTAAAGTTGCGAGTAAAACGTTTTCTAACGATAGAAGTGCGAAGGTTAGGTTAGGTTAGGTTACTTTAAGCTAGGTAGCGTCGTGAAACTACCAAAAACGACGTCATCTAACGAGATAGTGTTGTTTTATTGCGAGTATTAAACTGCGATAGGTGAAATGTTGTGAATGCACACAAAACGGCATGAACAAGCCAAATACTGCGTGTTCTACCGTTACACGTGCGAAACTGCTATATTGTGATATTCTCGTTAAAGCGCATGCAAGCATCGTGAAACCTTAAAGAACAATGTCATTTAGCGAGATACAGCGTTCCGTACTGTAATAAGTTGGTGAGAAACTGTGAGGTCAAGCAAATATCGTAATTGTGAACGAAACAGTGTACTTGAGCGTCTTTAGATACAAGTGCGAATGTTAGGTTAGGTTGACATATAAACCGTCGTAAAACCGCAATAAACAATCTCAATTAGTGAGATGTAGTGTTTTTCAACATTAAAAGTGGGGAACTGCGATATCTAATGTGAAAGCGCTTGCAACCGTCGTTAGGTTAGGTTAGGTTAGGTTAGGTTAGGTTAGGTTTGGTTAGGTTAGGTTAGGTTAGGTTAGGTTAGATTAGGTTAGGTTGGGTTGAGTTGGGTTAAGGTTAGGTTAGGTTGGGTTAGGTTAGGTTAGGTTAGGTTACGTTAGGTTAGGTTAGGTTACGTTAGGTTAGGTTAGGTTAGGTTACGTTAGGTTAGGTTAGGTTAGGTAAGGATAATTTGGTTAGGTTAGGTAAGGTTAGGTTAGGTTAGGTTAGGTTAGTTGGGTGTTGTTGGGTTGGGTTGGGTTGGGTTAGGTTGGGTTAGGTTAGGTTAGGTTACGTTAGGTTAGGTTAGGTGAGGTTAGGTTACGTTAGGTTATGTTAGGTTAGGTTACGTTAGGTTAGGTTAGGTCAGGTAAGGTTAGGTTACGTTAGAATAGGTTAGGTTAGGTTAGGTTACGTTAGGTTAGGTTAAGTTAGGTTAGGTTAGGTTTGGTTAGGTTAGGTTAGGTTAGCTTAGGTTAGGTTAGGTTGGGTTGGGTTGGGTTAGGTTGGGTTGGGTTGGGTTGGGTTAGGTTGGGTTAGGTTAGGTTAGGTTAGGTTGGGTTAGGTTAGGTTAGTTTAGTTTAGGTTAGGTTAGGTTAGGTTGGGTTGGGTTGGGTTAGGTTAGGTTAGGTTAGGTTAGGTAAGGTTAGGTTAGGTTAGGTTAGGTTACGTTAGGTTAAGGTATGAACCGTCGTAAAACCGCATTAAACAATGTCACTTAGTGAGATGCAGTGTTTTTCACCTTTACAAGTTGGGAACTGCGATATCTAATGTGAAAGCGCATGAAACCGTCGTAATCTTGTAGAAAACATTGTAAAGTTGCGAGTAAAACGTTTTCTAACGATAGAAGTGCGAAGGTTAAGTTAGGTTAGGTTACTTTAAGCTAGGTAGCGTCGTGAAACTACCAAAAACGACGTCATCTAACGAGATAGTGTTGTTTTATTGCGAGTATTAAACTGCGATAGGTGAAATGTTGTGAATGCACACAAAACGGCATGAACAAGCCAAATACTGCGTGTTCTACCGTTACAAGTGCGAGTTTGCTATGTTGTGATATTCTCGTTAAAGCGCATGCAAGCATCGTGAAACCTTAAATAACGATGTCATTTAGCGAGATACAGCGTTCTGTACTGCAATAAGTTGGTGAAAAACTGTGAGGTTATGCAAATATCCTAATTGTGAACGAAACAGTGTAATAGAGCGTTTTTTAATACAAGTGCGAATGTTAGGTTAGGTTAAGATATGAACCGTCCTAAAACCGCATTAAACAATGTCACTTAGTGAGATGCAGTGTTTTTCACCATTACAAGTCGGGAACTGCGATATCTAATGAGAAAGCGCTTGCAAACGTCGTTAGGTTAGGTTAGGTTAGGTTAGGTTACGTTAGGTTACGTTAGGTTAGGTTTGGTTAGGTTAGGTTAGGTTATGTTAGGTTAGGTTGGGTTAGGTTAGGTTAGGTTAGGTTAAGATATGAACCGCGCTAAAACCGCATTAAACAATGTCACTTAGTGAGATGCAGTGTTTTTCACCTTTACAAGTTGGGAACTGCGATATCTAATGTGAAAGCGCTTGAAACCGTCGTAATGTTGTAACAAGCAATGTAAAGTAGCGAGTAAAACGTTTTCTAACGATAGAAGTGCGAAGGTTATGTTAGGTTGAGTTATGTTAGTTTAAGCTAGGTAGCGTCGTGAAACCACCAAAAACGACGTCATCTAACGAGATAGTGTTGTTTTATTGCGAGTACGAAACTGCGATAGGTAAAATGTTGTGAAAGCACACAAAACGGCATGAACAAGCCAAATACTGCGTGTTGTACCGTTACAAGTGCGAAACTGCTATGTTGTGACATTCTCGGTAAAGCGCATGCAAGTATCGTGAAACCTTAAAGAACGATGTCATTTAGCGAGATACAGCGTTCTGTACTGTAATAGGTTGGTGAGAAACTGTGAGGTTATGCAAATATCCTAATTGTGAACGAAACAGTGTAATAGAGCGTTTTTTAATACAAGTGCGAATGTTAGGTTAGGTTAAGATATGAACCGTCGTAAAACCGCATTAAACAATGTCACTTAGTGAGATGTAGTGTTTTCCAACATTACAAGTCGGGAACTACATTATCTAATGTGAAAGCGCATGAAACCGTCGTAATCTTGTAGAAAACATTGTAAAGTTGCGAGTAAAACGTTTTGTAACGATAGAAGTGCGAAGGTTAGCTTGAGTTATGTTAGTTTAAGCTATGTAGCGTCGTGAGACCACCAAAAAGGACGTCATCTAACGAGATAGTGTTGTTTTATTGCATGTACGAAACTGCAATAGGTGAAATGTTGTGAAAGTACACAAAACGGCTTGAACAAGCCAGATACTGCGTGTTGTACCGTTACAAGTGCGAAACTGCTATAATGTGATATTCTCGTTAAAGCGCATGCAAGCATCGTGAAACCTTAAAGAACGATGTCATTTAGCGAGATACAGCGTTCTGTACTGCAATAAGTTGGTGAAAAACTGTGAGGTTATGCAAATATCGTAATTGTGAACGAAACAGTGTAATAGAGCGTTTTTCAATACAAGTACGAATGTTAGGTTAGGTTCACATATCAACCGTCGTAAAACCGCATTAAACAATGTCACTTAGTGAGATGTAGTGTTTTTCAACATTACAAGTCGGGAACTACGATATCTAATGTGAAAGCGCATGAAACCGTCGTAATCTTGTAGAAAACATTGTAAAGTTGCGAGTAAAACGTTTTCTAACGATACAAGTGCGAAGGTTAGGTTAGGTTAGGTTAGTTTAAGCTAGGTAGCGTCGTGAAACTACCAAAAACGACGTCATCTAACGAGATAGTGTTGTTTTATTGCGAGTATTAAACTGCGATAGGTGAAATGTGAAAGCACACAAAACGGCATGAACAAGCCAAATACTGCGTGTTCTACCGTTACAAGTGCGAAACTGCTATATTGTGATATTCTCGTTAAAGCGCATGCAAGCATCGTGAAACCTTAAAGAACAATGTCATTTAGCGAGATACAGCGTTCTGTACTGCAATAAGTTGGTGAAAAACTGTGAGGTTATGCAAATATCGTAATTGTGAACGAAACAGTGTAATAGAGCGTTTTTCAATACAAGTACGAATGTTAGGTTTGGTTAAGATATGAACCGTCGTAAAACCGCATTAAAAAATGTCACTTAGTGAGATGCAGTAATTTTCACCATTACAAGTTGGGAACTGCGATATCTAATGTGAAAGCGCTTGCAAACGTCGTTAGGTTAGGTTAGGTTAGGTTAGGTTAGGTTACGTTAGGTTAGGTTTGGTTAGGTTAGGTTAGGTTAGGTTATGTTAGGTTAGGTTGGGTTAGGTTAGGTTAGGTTACGTTAGGTTAAGGTATGAACCGTCGTAAAACCGCATTAAACAATGTCACTTAGTGAGATGCAGTGTTTTTCACCTTTACAAGTTGGGAACTGCGATATCTAATGTGAAAGCGCTTGAAACCGTCGTAATGTTGTAGAAAGCAATGTAAAGTAGCGAGTAAAACGTTTTCTAACGATAGAAGTGCGAAGGTTATGTTAGGTTGAGTTATGTTAGTTTAAGCTAGGTAGCGTCGTGAAACCACCAAAAACGACGTCATCTAACGAGATAGTGTTGTTTTATTGCGAGTACGAAACTGCGATAGGTAAAATGTTGTGAAAGCACACAAAACGGCATGAACAAGCCAAATACTGCGTGTTGTACCGTTACAAGTGCGAAACTGCTATGTTGTGACATTCTCGGTAAAGCGCATGCAAGTATCGTGAAACCTTAAAGAACGATGTCATTTAGCGAGATACAGCGTTCTGTACTGTAATAAGTTGGTGAGAAACTGTGAGGTCAAGCAAATATCGTAATTGTGAACGAAACAGTGTAATTGAGCGTCTTTAGATACAAGTGCGAATGTTAGGTTAGGTTGACATATCAACCGTCGTAAAACCGCAATAAACAATCTCACTTAGTGAGATGTAGTGTTTTTCAACATTACAAGTCGGGAACTACGATATCTAATGTGAAAGCGCATGAAACCGTCGTAATCTTCTAGAAAACATTGTAAAGTTGCGAATAAAACGTTTTCTAACGATAGAAGTGCGAAGGTTAGGTTAGGTTAGGTTAGGTTAAGCTAGGTAGCGTCGTGAAACTACCAAAAACGACGTCATCTAACGAGATAGTGTTGTTTTATTGCGAGTATTAAACTGCGATAGGTGAAATGTTGTGAAAGCACACAAAACGGAATGAACAAGCCAAATACTGCGTGTTCTACTGTTACAAGTGCGAAACTGCTATATTGTGATATTCTCGTTAAAGCGCATGCAAGCATCGTGAAACCTTAAAGAACAATGTCATTTAGCGAGATACAGCGTTCTGTACTACAATAAGTTGGTGAAAAACTGTGAGGTTATGCAAATATCGTAATTGTGAACAAAACAGTGTAATAGAGCGTTTTTAGATACAAGTGCGAATGTTAGGTTAGGTTAAGATATGAACCGTCGTAAAACCGCATTAAACAATGTCAATTAGTGAGATGCAGTGTTTTTCACCATTAAAAGTGGGGAACTGCGATATCTAATGTGAAAGCGCTTGCAACCGTCGTTAGGTTAGGTTAGGTTAGGTTAGGTTAGGTTAGGTTAGGTTAGATTAGGTTAGGTTGGGTTGAGTTGGGTTAGGTTAGGTTAGGTTAGGTTAGGTTGGGTTAGGTTAGGTTAGGTTAGGTTACGTTAGGTTAGGTTAGGTTACGTTAGGTTAGGTTAGGTTACGTTAGGTTAGGTTAGGTAAGGATAATTTGGTTAGGTTAGGTAAGGTTGGGTTAGGTTAGGTTAAGTTGGGTTGGGTGTTGTTGGGTTGGGTTGGGTTGGGTTAGGTTGGGTTAGGTTAGGTTAGGTTACGTTAGGTTAGGTTAGGTTAGGTTACGTTAGGTTATGTTAGTTAGGTTAGGTTACGTTAGGTTAGGTTAGGTCAGGTAAGGTTAGGTTACGTTAGAATAGGTTAGGTTAGGTTAGGTTACGTTAGGTTAGGTTAAGTTAGGTTAGGTTAGGTTTGGTTAGGTTAGGTTAGCTTAGCTTAGGTTAGGTTAGGTTGGGTTGGGTTGGGTTAGGTTGGGTTAGGTTAGGTTAGGTTAGGTTAGGTTGGGTTAGGTTAGGTTAGTTTAGGTTAGGTTAGGTTAGGTTAGGTTGGGTTGGGTTGGGTTAGGTTAGGTTAGGTTAGGTAAGGTTAGGTTAGGTTAGGTTAGGTTACGTTAGGTTAAGGTATGAACCGTCGTAAAACCGCATTAAACAATGTCACTTAGTGAGATGCAGTGTTTTTCACCTTTACAAGTTGGGAACTGCGATATCTAATGTGAAAGCGCATGAAACCGTCGTAATCTTGTAGAAAACATTGTAAAGTTGCGAGTAAAACGTTTTCTAACGATAGAAGTGCGAAGGTTAGGTTAGGTTAGGTTACTTTAAGCTAGGTGGCGTCGTGAAACTACCAAAAACGACGTCATCTAACGAGATAGTGTTGTTTTATTGCGAGTATTAAACTGCGATAGGTGAAATGTTGTGAAAGCACACAAAACGGAATGAACAAGCCAAATACTGCGTGTCCTACTGTTACAAGTGCGAAACTGCTATATTGTGATATTCTCGTTAAAGCGCATGCAAGCATCGTGAAACCTTAAAGAACAATGTCATTTAGCGAGATACAGAGTTCTGTACTGCAATAAGTTGGTGAAAAACTGTGAGGTTATGCAAATATCGTAATTGTGAACGAAACAGTGTAATAGAGCGTTTTTCAATACAAGTACGAATGTTAGTTTAGGTTAAGATATGAACCGTCGTAAAACCGCATTAAACAATGTCAATTAGTGAGATGCAGTGTTTTTCACCATTAAAAGTGGGGAACTGCGATATCTAATGTGAAAGCGCTTGCAACCGTCGTTAGGTTAGGTTAGGTTAGGTTAGGTTAGGTTAGGTTAGGTTAGGTTAGGTTAGGTTAGATATGGTTAGGTTGGGTTGAGTTGGGTTAGGTTAGGTTAGGTTAGGTTAGGTTGGGTTAGGTTAGGTTACGTTAGGTTAGGTTAGGTTACGTTAGGTTAGGTTAGGTTAGGTTACGTTAGGTTAGGTTAGGTTAGGTAAGGATAATTTGGTTAGGTTAGGTAAGGTAAGGTTAGGTTAGGTTAGGTTGGGTTGGGTGTTGTTGGGTCGGGTTGGGTTGGGTTAGGTTGGGTTAGGTTAGGTTAGGTTACGTTAGGTTAGGTTAGGTTACGTTAGGTTATGTTAGGTTAGGTTAGGTTACGTTAGGTTAGGTTAGGTCAGGTAAGGTTAGGTTACGTTAGAATAGGTTAGGTTAGGTTAGGTTACGTTAGGTTAGGTTAAGTTAGGTTAGGTTAGGTTTGGTTAGGTTAGGTTAGGTTAGCTTAGGTTAGGTTAGGTTGGGTTGGGTTGGGTTAGGTTGGGTTAGGTTAGGTTAGGTTAGGTTGGGTTAGGTTAGGTTAGTTTAGGTTAGGTTAGGTTAGGTTAGGTTGGGTTGGGTTGGGTTAAGTTAGGTTAGGTTAGGTTAGGTTAGGTTTGGTTAGGTTAGGTTAGGTTAGCTTAGGTTAGGTTGGGTTGGGTTGGGTTGGGTTAGGTTGGGTTAGGTTAGGTTAGGTTAGGTTAGGTTGGGTTAGGTTAGGTTAGTTTAGGTTGGGTTAGGTTAGGTTAGGTTAGGTTGGGTTGGGTTGGGTTAGGTTAGGTTAGGTTAGGTTAGGTAAGGTTAGGTTAGGTTAGGTTAGGTTACGTTAGGTTTAGGTATGAACCGTCGTAAAACCACATTAAACAATGTCACTTAGTGAGATGCAGTGTTTTTCACCTTTACAAGTTGGGAACTGCGATATCTAATGTGAAAGCGCATGAAACCGTCGTAATCTTGTAGAAAACATTGTAAAGTTGCGAGTAAAACGTTTTCTAACGATAGAAGTGCGAAGGTTAGGTTAGGTTAGGTTACTTTAAGCTAGGTAGCGTCGTGAAACTACCAAAAACGACGTCATCTAACGAGATAGTGTTGTTTTATTGCGAGTATTAAACTGCGATAGGTGAAATGTTGTGAATGCACACAAAACGGCATGAACAAGCCAAATACTGCGTGTTCTACCGTTACACGTGCGAAACTGCTATATTGTGATATTCTCGTTAAAGCGCATGCAAGCATCGTGAAACCTTAAAGAACAATGTCATTTAGCGAGATACAGCGTTCCGTACTGTAATAAGTTGGTGAGAAACTGTGAGGTCAAGCAAATATCGTAATTGTGAACGAAACAGTGTACTTGAGCGTCTTTAGATACAAGTGCGAATGTTAGGTTAGGTTGACATATAAACCGTCGTAAAACCGCAATAAACAATCTCAATTAGTGAGATGTAGTGTTTTTCAACATTAAAAGTGGGGAACTGCGATATCTAATGTGAAAGCGCTTGCAACCGTCGTTAGGTTAGGTTAGGTTAGGTTAGGTTAGGTTAGGTTTGGTTAGGTTAGGTTAGGTTAGGTTAGGTTAGATTAGGTTAGGTTGGGTTGAGTTGGGTTAAGGTTAGGTTAGGTTGGGTTAGGTTAGGTTAGGTTAGGTTACGTTAGGTTAGGTTAGGTTACGTTAGGTTAGGTTAGGTTAGGTTACGTTAGGTTAGGTTAGGTTAGGTAAGGATAATTTGGTTAGGTTAGGTAAGGTTAGGTTAGGTTAGGTTAGGTTAGTTGGGTGTTGTTGGGTTGGGTTGGGTTGGGTTAGGTTGGGTTAGGTTAGGTTAGGTTACGTTAGGTTAGGTTAGGTGAGGTTAGGTTACGTTAGGTTATGTTAGGTTAGGTTACGTTAGGTTAGGTTAGGTCAGGTAAGGTTAGGTTACGTTAGAATAGGTTAGGTTAGGTTAGGTTACGTTAGGTTAGGTTAAGTTAGGTTAGGTTAGGTTTGGTTAGGTTAGGTTAGGTTAGCTTAGGTTAGGTTAGGTTGGGTTGGGTTGGGTTAGGTTGGGTTGGGTTGGGTTGGGTTAGGTTGGGTTAGGTTAGGTTAGGTTAGGTTGGGTTAGGTTAGGTTAGTTTAGTTTAGGTTAGGTTAGGTTAGGTTGGGTTGGGTTGGGTTAGGTTAGGTTAGGTTAGGTTAGGTAAGGTTAGGTTAGGTTAGGTTAGGTTACGTTAGGTTAAGGTATGAACCGTCGTAAAACCGCATTAAACAATGTCACTTAGTGAGATGCAGTGTTTTTCACCTTTACAAGTTGGGAACTGCGATATCTAATGTGAAAGTGCATGAAACCGTCGTAATCTTGTAGAAAACATTGTAAAGTTGCGAGTAAAACGTTTTCTAACGATAGAAGTGCGAAGGTTAAGTTAGGTTAGGTTACTTTAAGCTAGGTAGCGTCGTGAAACTACCAAAAACGACGTCATCTAACGAGATAGTGTTGTTTTATTGCGAGTATTAAACTGCGATAGGTGAAATGTTGTGAATGCACACAAAACGGCATGAACAAGCCAAATACTGCGTGTTCTACCGTTACAAGTGCGAGTTTGCTATGTTGTGATATTCTCGTTAAAGCGCATGCAAGCATCGTGAAACCTTAAATAACGATGTCATTTAGCGAGATACAGCGTTCTGTACTGCAATAAGTTGGTGAAAAACTGTGAGGTTATGCAAATATCCTAATTGTGAACGAAACAGTGTAATAGAGCGTTTTTTAATACAAGTGCGAATGTTAGGTTAGGTTAAGATATGAACCGTCCTAAAACCGCATTAAACAATGTCACTTAGTGAGATGCAGTGTTTTTCACCATTACAAGTCGGGAACTGCGATATCTAATGAGAAAGCGCTTGCAAACGTCGTTAGGTTAGGTTAGGTTAGGTTAGGTTAGGTTACGTTAGGTTACGTTAGGTTAGGTTTGGTTAGGTTAGGTTAGGTTATGTTAGGTTAGGTTGGGTTAGGTTAGGTTAGGTTAGGTTAAGATATGAACCGCGCTAAAACCGCATTAAACAATGTCACTTAGTGAGATGCAGTGTTTTTCACCTTTACAAGTTGGGAACTGCGATATCTAATGTGAAAGCGCTTGAAACCGTCGTAATGTTGTAACAAGCAATGTAAAGTAGCGAGTAAAACGTTTTCTAACGATAGAAGTGCGAAGGTTATGTTAGGTTGAGTTATGTTAGTTTAAGCTAGGTAGCGTCGTGAAACCACCAAAAACGACGTCATCTAACGAGATAGTGTTGTTTTATTGCGAGTACGAAACTGCGATAGGTAAAATGTTGTGAAAGCACACAAAACGGCATGAACAAGCCAAATACTGCGTGTTGTACCGTTACAAGTGCGAAACTGCTATGTTGTGACATTCTCGGTAAAGCGCATGCAAGTATCGTGAAACCTTAAAGAACGATGTCATTTAGCGAGATACAGCGTTCTGTACTGTAATAGGTTGGTGAGAAACTGTGAGGTTATGCAAATATCCTAATTGTGAACGAAACAGTGTAATAGAGCGTTTTTTAATACAAGTGCGAATGTTAGGTTAGGTTAAGATATGAACCGTCGTAAAACCGCATTAAACAATGTCACTTAGTGAGATGTAGTGTTTTCCAACATTACAAGTCGGGAACTACATTATCTAATGTGAAAGCGCATGAAACCGTCGTAATCTTGTAGAAAACATTGTAAAGTTGCGAGTAAAACGTTTTGTAACGATAGAAGTGCGAAGGTTAGCTTGAGTTATGTTAGTTTAAGCTATGTAGCGTCGTGAGACCACCAAAAAGGACGTCATCTAACGAGATAGTGTTGTTTTATTGCATGTACGAAACTGCAATAGGTGAAATGTTGTGAAAGTACACAAAACGGCTTGAACAAGCCAGATACTGCGTGTTGTACCGTTACAAGTGCGAAACTGCTATAATGTGATATTCTCGTTAAAGCGCATGCAAGCATCGTGAAACCTTAAAGAACGATGTCATTTAGCGAGATACAGCGTTCTGTACTGCAATAAGTTGGTGAAAAACTGTGAGGTTATGCAAATATCGTAATTGTGAACGAAACAGTGTAATAGAGCGTTTTTCAATACAAGTACGAATGTTAGGTTAGGTTCACATATCAACCGTCGTAAAACCGCATTAAACAATGTCACTTAGTGAGATGTAGTGTTTTTCAACATTACAAGTCGGGAACTACGATATCTAATGTGAAAGCGCATGAAACCGTCGTAATCTTGTAGAAAACATTGTAAAGTTGCGAGTAAAACGTTTTCTAACGATACAAGTGCGAAGGTTAGGTTAGGTTAGGTTAGTTTAAGCTAGGTAGCGTCGTGAAACTACCAAAAACGACGTCATCTAACGAGATAGTGTTGTTTTATTGCGAGTATTAAACTGCGATAGGTGAAATGTGAAAGCACACAAAACGGCATGAACAAGCCAAATACTGCGTGTTCTACCGTTACAAGTGCGAAACTGCTATATTGTGATATTCTCGTTAAAGCGCATGCAAGCATCGTGAAACCTTAAAGAACAATGTCATTTAGCGAGATACAGCGTTCTGTACTGCAATAAGTTGGTGAAAAACTGTGAGGTTATGCAAATATCGTAATTGTGAACGAAACAGTGTAATAGAGCGTTTTTCAATACAAGTACGAATGTTAGGTTTGGTTAAGATATGAACCGTCGTAAAACCGCATTAAAAAATGTCACTTAGTGAGATGCAGTAATTTTCACCATTACAAGTTGGGAACTGCGATATCTAATGTGAAAGCGCTTGCAAACGTCGTTAGGTTAGGTTAGGTTAGGTTAGGTTAGGTTACGTTAGGTTAGGTTTGGTTAGGTTAGGTTAGGTTAGCTTATGTTAGGTTAGGTTGGGTTAGGTTAGGTTAGGTTACGTTAGGTTAAGGTATGAACCGTCGTAAAACCGCATTAAACAATGTCACTTAGTGAGATGCAGTGTTTTTCACCTTTACAAGTTGGGAACTGCGATATCTAATGTGAAAGCGCTTGAAACCGTCGTAATGTTGTAGAAAGCAATGTAAAGTAGCGAGTAAAACGTTTTCTAACGATAGAAGTGCGAAGGTTATGTTAGGTTGAGTTATGTTAGTTTAAGCTAGGTAGCGTCGTGAAACCACCAAAAACGACGTCATCTAACGAGATAGTGTTGTTTTATTGCGAGTACGAAACTGCGATAGGTAAAATGTTGTGAAAGCACACAAAACGGCATGAACAAGCCAAATACTGCGTGTTGTACCGTTACAAGTGCGAAACTGCTATGTTGTGACATTCTCGGTAAAGCGCATGCAAGTATCGTGAAACCTTAAAGAACGATGTCATTTAGCGAGATACAGCGTTCTGTACTGTAATAAGTTGGTGAGAAACTGTGAGGTCAAGCAAATATCGTAATTGTGAACGAAACAGTGTAATTGAGCGTCTTTAGATACAAGTGCGAATGTTAGGTTAGGTTGACATATCAACCGTCGTAAAACCGCAATAAACAATCTCACTTAGTGAGATGTAGTGTTTTTCAACATTACAAGTCGGGAACTACGATATCTAATGTGAAAGCGCATGAAACCGTCGTAATCTTCTAGAAAACATTGTAAAGTTGCGAATAAAACGTTTTCTAACGATAGAAGTGCGAAGGTTAGGTTAGGTTAGGTTAGGTTAAGCTAGGTAGCGTCGTGAAACTACCAAAAACGACGTCATCTAACGAGATAGTGTTGTTTTATTGCGAGTATTAAACTGCGATAGGTGAAATGTTGTGAAAGCACACAAAACGGAATGAACAAGCCAAATACTGCGTGTTCTACTGTTACAAGTGCGAAACTGCTATATTGTGATATTCTCGTTAAAGCGCATGCAAGCATCGTGAAACCTTAAAGAACAATGTCATTTAGCGAGATACAGCGTTCTGTACTACAATAAGTTGGTGAAAAACTGTGAGGTTATGCAAATATCGTAATTGTGAACAAAACAGTGTAATAGAGCGTTTTTAGATACAAGTGCGAATGTTAGGTTAGGTTAAGATATGAACCGTCGTAAAACCGCATTAAACAATGTCAATTAGTGAGATGCAGTGTTTTTCACCATTAAAAGTGGGGAACTGCGATATCTAATGTGAAAGCGCTTGCAACCGTCGTTAGGTTAGGTTAGGTTAGGTTAGGTTAGGTTAGGTTAGGTTAGATTAGGTTAGGTTGGGTTGAGTTGGGTTAGGTTAGGTTAGGTTAGGTTAGGTTGGGTTAGGTTAGGTTAGGTTAGGTTACGTTAGGTTAGGTTAGGTTACGTTAGGTTAGGTTAGGTTACGTTAGGTTAGGTTAGGTAAGGATAATTTGGTTAGGTTAGGTAAGGTTGGGTTAGGTTAGGTTAAGTTGGGTTGGGTGTTGTTGGGTTGGGTTGGGTTGGGTTAGGTTGGGTTAGGTTAGGTTAGGTTACGTTAGGTTAGGTTAGGTTAGGTTACGTTAGGTTATGTTAGTTAGGTTAGGTTACGTTAGGTTAGGTTAGGTCAGGTAAGGTTAGGTTACGTTAGAATAGGTTAGGTTAGGTTAGGTTACGTTAGGTTAGGTTAAGTTAGGTTAGGTTAGGTTTGGTTAGGTTAGGTTAGCTTAGCTTAGGTTAGGTTAGGTTGGGTTGGGTTGGGTTAGGTTGGGTTAGGTTAGGTTAGGTTAGGTTAGGTTGGGTTAGGTTAGGTTAGTTTAGGTTAGGTTAGGTTAGGTTAGGTTGGGTTGGGTTGGGTTAGGTTAGGTTAGGTTAGGTAAGGTTAGGTTAGGTTAGGTTAGGTTACGTTAGGTTAAGGTATGAACCGTCGTAAAACCGCATTAAACAATGTCACTTAGTGAGATGCAGTGTTTTTCACCTTTACAAGTTGGGAACTGCGATATCTAATGTGAAAGCGCATGAAACCGTCGTAATCTTGTAGAAAACATTGTAAAGTTGCGAGTAAAACGTTTTCTAACGATAGAAGTGCGAAGGTTAGGTTAGGTTAGGTTACTTTAAGCTAGGTAGCGTCGTGAAACTACCAAAAACGACGTCATCTAACGAGATAGTGTTGTTTTATTGCGAGTATTAAACTGCGATAGGTGAAATGTTGTGAAAGCACACAAAACGGAATGAACAAGCCAAATACTGCGTGTCCTACTGTTACAAGTGCGAAACTGCTATATTGTGATATTCTCGTTAAAGCGCATGCAAGCATCGTGAAACCTTAAAGAACAATGTCATTTAGCGAGATACAGAGTTCTGTACTGCAATAAGTTGGTGAAAAACTGTGAGGTTATGCAAATATCGTAATTGTGAACGAAACAGTGTAATAGAGCGTTTTTCAATACAAGTACGAATGTTAGTTTAGGTTAAGATATGAACCGTCGTAAAACCGCATTAAACAATGTCAATTAGTGAGATGCAGTGTTTTTCACCATTAAAAGTGGGGAACTGCGATATCTAATGTGAAAGCGCTTGCAACCGTCGTTAGGTTAGGTTAGGTTAGGTTAGGTTAGGTTAGGTTAGGTTAGGTTTGGTTAGGTTAGGTTAGGTTAGGTTAGGTTAGGTTAGATTAGGTTAGGTTGGGTTGAGTTGGGTTAGGTTAGGTTAGGTTAGGTTAGGTTGGGCTAGGTTAGGTTAGGTTAGGTTAGGTTACGTTAGGTTAGGTTAGGTTACGTTAGGTTAGGTTAGGTTAGGTTACGTTACGTTAGGTTAGGTTAGGTAAGGATAATTTGGTTAGGTTAGGTAAGGTTAGGTTAGGTTAGGTTAGGTTGGGTTGGGTGTTGTTGGGTTGGGTCGGTTGGGTTAGGTTGGGTTAGGTTAGGTTAGGTTACGTTAGGTTAGGTTAGGTTAGGTTAGGTTAGGTTACGCTAGGTTATGTTAGGTTAGGTTAGGTTACGTTAGGTTAGGTCAGGTAAGGTTAGGTTACGTTAGAATAGGTTAGGTTAGGTTAGGTTACGTTAGGTTAGGTTAAGTTAGGTTAGGTTAGGTTTGGTTAGGTTAGGTTAGGTTAGCTTAGGTTAGGTTAGGTTGGGTTGGGTTGGGTTAGGTTGGGTTAGGTTAGGTTAGGTTAGGTTAGCTTGGGTTAGGTTAGGTTAGTTTAGGTTAGGTTAGGTTAGGTTGGGTTGGGTTGGGTTAGGTTAGGTTAGGTTAGGTTAGGTAAGGTTAGGTTAGGTTAGGTTAGGTTACGTTAGGTTAAGGTATGAACCGTCGTAAAACCGCATTAAACAATGTCACTTAGTGAGATGCAGTGTTTTTCACCTTTACAAGTTGGGAACTGCGATATCTAATGTGAAAGCGCATGAAACCGTCGTAATCTTGTAGAAAACATTGTAAAGTTGCGAGTAAAACGTTTTCTAACGATAGAAGTGCGAAGGTTAGGTTAGGTTAGGTTACTTTAAGCTAGGTAGCGTCGTGAAACTACCAAAAACGACGTCATCTAACGAGATAGTGTTGTTTTATGACGAGTATTAAACTGCGATAGGTGAAATGTTGTGAATGCATACAAAACGGCATGAACAAGCCAAATACTGCGTGTTCTACCGTTACAAGTGCGAAACTGCTATATTGTGACATTCTCGTTAAAGCGCATGCAAGCATCGTGAAATCTTAAAGAACAATGTCATTTAGCGAGATACAGCGTTCTGTACTGCAATAAGTTGGTGAAAAACTGTGAGGTTATGCAAATATCGTAATTGGGAACGAAACAGTGTAATAGAGCGTTTTTCAATACAAGTACGAATGTTAGGTTAGGTTAAGATATGAACCGTCGTAAAACCGCATTAAACAATGTCACTTAGTGAGATGCAGTGTTTTTCACAATTACAAGTCGGGAACTGCGATATCTAATGTGAAAGCGCTTGCAAACGTCGTTAGGTTAGGTTAGGTTAGGTTAGGTTAGGTTACGTTAGGTTAGGTTTGGTTAGGTTAGGTTAGGTTAGGTTATGTTAGGTTAGGTTGGGTTAGGTTAGGTTAGGTTACGTTAGGTTAAGGTATGAACCGTCGTAAAACCGCAATAAACAATGTCACTTAGTGAGATGCAGTGTTTTTCACCTTTACAAGTTGCGAACTGCGATATCTAATGTGAAAGCGCTTGAAACCGTCGTAATGTTGCAGAAAGCAATGTAAAGTAGGGAGTAAAACGTTTTCTAACGATAGAAGTGCGAAGGTTATGTTAGGTTGAGTTATGTTAGTTTAAGCTAGGTAGCGTCGTGAAACCACCAAAAACGACGTCATCTAACGAGATAGTGTTGTTTTATTGCGAGTACGAAACTGCGATAGGTAAAATGTTGTGAAAGCACACAAAACGGCATGAACAAGCCAAATACTGCGTGTTGTACCGTTACAAGTGCGAAACTGCTATGTTGTGACATTCTCGGTAAAGCGCATGCAAGTATCGTGAAACCTTAAAGAACAATGTCATTTAGCGAGATACAGCGTTCTGTACTGCAATAAGTTGGTGAAAAACTGTGAGGATATGCAAATATCGTAATTGTGAACAAAACAGTGTAATAGAGCGTTTTTAGATACAAGTGCGAATGTTAGGTTAGGTTAAGATATGAACCGTCGTAAAACCGCATAAACAATGTCAATTACTGAGATGCAGTGTTTTTCACCATTAAAAGTGGGGAACTGCGATATCTAATGTGAAAGCGCTTGCAACGGTCGTTAGGTTAGGTTACGTTAGGTTATGTTAGGTTAGGTTAGGTTACGTTAGGTTAGGTTAGGTCAGGTAAGGTTAGGTTACGTTAGAATAGGTTAGGTTAGGTTACGTTAGGTTAGGTTAAGTTAGGTTAGGTTAGGTTTGGTTAGGTTAGGTTAGGTTAGCTTAGGTTAGGTTAGGTTGGGTTGGGTTGGGTTAGGTTGGGTTAGGTTAGGTTAGGTTAGGTTGGGTTAGGTTAGGTTAGGTTAGGTTGGGTTGGGTTGGGTTAGGTTAGGTTAGGTTAGGTTAGGTAAGGTTAGGTTAGGTTAGGTTAGGTTACGTTAGGTTAAGGTATGAACCGTCGTAAAACCGCATTAAACAATGTCACTTAGCGAGATGCAGTGTTTTTCACCTTTACAAGTTGGGAACTGTGATATCTAATGTGAAAGCGCTTGAAACGGTCGTAATGTTGTAGAAAGCAATGTAAAGTAGCGAGTAAAACGTTTTCTTAAGATAGAAGTGCGAAGGTCATGTTAGGTTGAGTTATGTTAGTTTAAGCTAGGTATCGTCGTGAAACTACCAAAAACAACGTCATCTAACGAGATAGTGTTGTTTTATTGCGAGTACGAAACTGCGATAGGTGAAATGTTGTGAAAGCACACAAAACGGCATGAACAAGCCAAATACAGCGTGTTGTACTGTTACAAGTGCGAATTTGCTATGTTGTGATATTCTCGTTAAAGCGCATGCAAGCATCGTGAAACCTTAAAGAACGATGTCATTTAGCGAGATACAGCGTTCTGTACTGCAATAAGTTGGTGAAAAACTGTGAGGTTATGCAAATATCCTAATTGTGAACGAAACAGTGTAATAGAGCGTTTTTTAATACAAGTGCGAATGTTAGGTTAGGTTAAGATATGAACCCTCGTAAAACCGCATTAAACAATGTCACTTAGTGAGATGCAGTGTTTTTCACCATTACAAGTCGGGAACTGCGATATCTAATGTGAAAGCGCTTGCAAACGTCGTTAGGTTAGGTTAGGTTACGTTAGGTTAGGTTAGGTTAGGTTAGGTTAGGTTAGGTTAGGTTATGTTAGGTTAGGTTGGGTTAGGTTAGGTTAGGTTAGGTTAAGATATGAACCGCGCTAAAACCGCATTAAACAATGTCACTTAGTGAGATGCAGTGTTTTTCACCTTTACAAGTTGGGAACTGCGATATCTAATGTGAAAGCGCTTGAAACCGTCGTAATGTTGTAGAAAGCAATGTAAAGTAGCGAGTAAAACGTTTTCTAACGATAGAAGTGCGAAGGTTATGTTAGGTTGAGTTATGTTAGTTTAAGCTAGGTAGCGTCGTGAAACCACCAAAAACGACGTCATCTAACGAGATAGTGTTGTTTTATTGCGAGTACGAAACTGCGATAGGTAAAATGTTGTGAAAGCACACAAAACGGCATGAACAAGCCAAATACTGCGTGTTGTACCGTTACAAGTGCGAAACTGCTATGTTGTGACATTCTCGGTAAAGCGCATGCAAGTATCGTGAAACCTTAAAGAACGATGTCATTTAGCGAGATACAGCGTTCTGTACTGTAATAGGTTGGTGAGAAACTGTGAGGTCAAGCAAATATCGTAATTGTGAACGAAACAGTGTAATTGAGCGTCTTTAGATACAAGTGCGAATGTTAGGTTAGGTTGACATATCAACCGTCGTAAAACCGCATTAAACAATGTCACTTAGTGAGATGTAGTGTTTTTCAACATTACAAGTCGGGAACTACGATATCTAATGTTCAAGCGCATGAAACCGTCGTAATCTTGTAGAAAACATTGTAAAGTTGCGAGTAAAACGTTTTCTAACGATAGAAGTGCGAAGGTTAGGTTAGGTTAGGTTAGTTTAAGCTAGGTAGCGTCGTGAAACTACCAAAAACGACGTCATCTAACGAGATAGTGTTGTTTTATTGCGAGTACAAAACTGCGATAGTTAAAATGTTGTGAAAGCACACAAAACGGCATGAACAAGCCAAATACTGCGTGTTGTACCGTTACAAGTGCGAAACTGCTATGTTGTGACATTCTCGGTAAAGCGCATGCAAGTATCGTGAAACCTTAAAGAACGATGTCATTTAGCGAGATACAGCGTTGTGTACTGTAATAAGTTGGTGAGAAACTGTGAGGTCAAGCAAATATCGTAATTGTGAACGAAACAGTGTAATTGAGCGTCTTTAGATACAAGTGCGAACGTTAGGTTAGGTTGTCAAATCAACCGTCGTAAAACTGCATTAAACAATGTCACTTAGTGAGATGTAGTGTTTTTCAACATTACAAGTCGGGAACTACGATATCTAATGTGAAAGCGCATGAAACCGTCGTAATCTTGTAGAAAACATTGTAAAGTGGCGAGTAAAACGTTTTGTAACGATAGAAGTGGGAAGGTTAGGTTAGGTTAGGTTAGTTTAAGCTAGGTAGCGTCGTGAAACTACCAAAAACGACGTCATCTAACGAGATAGTGTAGTTTTATTGCGAGTATTAAACTGCGATAGGTGAAATGTTGTGAAAGCACACAAAACGGCATGAACAAGCCAAATACTGCGTGTTGTACCGTTACAAGTGCGAAACTGCTATATTGTGATATTCTCGTTAAAGCGCATGCAAGCATCGTGAAACCTTAAAGAACAATGTCATTTAGCGAGATACAGCGTTCTGTACTGCAATAAGTTGGTGAAAAACTGTGAGGTTATGCAAATATCGTAATTGTGAACGAAACAGTGTAAAAGAGCGTTTTTAGATATAAGTGCGAATGTTAGGTTAGGTTAAGATATGAACCGTCGTAAAACCGCATTAAACAAATGTCAATTAGTGAGATGCAGTGTTTTTCACCATTAAAAGTCGGGAACTGCGATATCTAATGTGAAAGCGCTTGCAAACGTCGTTAGGTTAGGTTAGGTTAGGTTAGGTTAGGTTACGTTAGGTTAGGTTTGGTTAGGTTAGGTTAGGTTAGGTTAGGTTAGGTTAGGTTAGGTTGGGTTAGGTTAGGTTAGGTTACGTTAGGTTAAGGTATGAACCGTCGTAAAACCGCATTAAACAATGTCACTTAGTGAGATGCAGTGTTTTTCACCTTTACAAGTTGGGAACTGCGATATCTAATGTGAAAGCGCTTGAAACCGTC
>NC_134703.1:242290016-242312516 GCF_043290135.1 Rhipicephalus microplus
AGGTTATGCAAATATCGTAATTGTGAACGAAACAGTGTAATAGAGCGTTTTTCAATACAAATACGAATGTTAGGTTAGGTTAAGATATGAACCGTCGTAAAACCGCATTAAACAATGTCACTTAGTGAGATGCAGCGTTTTTCACCATTACAAGTCGGGAACTGCGATATCTAATGTGAAAGCGCTTGCAAACGTCGTTAGGTTAGGTTAGGTTAGGTTAGGTTAGGTTTGTTAGGTTACGTTAGGTTAGGTTTGGTTAGGTTAGGTTAGGTTAGGTTATGTTAGGTTAGGTTGGGTTAGGTTAGGTTAGGTTACGTTAGGTTAAGGTATGAACCGTCGTAAAACCGCAATAAACAATGTCACTTCGTGGGATGCAGTGTTTTTCACCTTTACAAGTTGGGAACTGCGATATCTAATGTGAAAGCGCTTGAAACCGTCGTAATGTTGTAGAAAGCAATGTAAAGTAGCGAGTAAAACGTTTTCTAACGATAGAAGTGCGAAGGTTATGTTAGGTTGAGTTATGTTAGTTTAAGCTAGGTAGCGTCGTGAAACCACCAAAAAGACGTCATCTAACGAGATAGTGTTGTTTTATTGCGAGTACGAAACTGCGATAGGTAAAATGTGAAAGCACACAAAACGGCATGAACAAGCCAAATACTGCGTGTTGTACCGTTACAAGTGCGAAACTGCTATGTTTTGACATTCTCGGTAAAGCGCATGCAAGTATCGTGAAACCTTAAAGAACGATGTCATTTAGCGAGATACAGCGTTCTGTACTGTAATAAGCTGGTGAGAAACTGTGAGGTCAAGCAAATATCGTAATTGTGAACGAAACAGTGTAATTGAGCGTCTTTAGATACAAGTGCGAGTGTTAGGTTAGGTTGACATATCAACCGTCGTAAAACCGCATTAAACAATGTCACTTAGTGAGATGTAGTGTTTTTCAACATTACAAGTCGGGAACTACGATATCTAATGTGAAAGCGCATGAAACCGTCGTTAGGTTAGGTTAGGTTAGGTTAGGTTTTGTTAGGTTAGGTTAGGTTAGATTAGGTTAGGTTGGGTTGAGTTGGGTTAGGTTAGGTTAGGTTAGGTTAGGTTGGGTTAGGTTAGGTTAGGTTAGGTTACGTTAGGTTAGGTTAGGTTACGTTAGGTTAGGTTAGGTTAGGTAAGGATAATTTGGTTAGGTTAGGTAAGGTTAGGTTAGGTTAGGTTGGGTTGGGTGTTGTTGGGTTGGGTTGGGTTGGGTTAGGTTGGGTTAGGTTAGGTTAGGTTACGTTAGGTTAGGTTAGGATAGGTTAGGTTAGGTTAGGTTACGTTAGGTTATGTTAGGTTAGGTTAGGTTACGTTAGGTTAGGTTAGGTCAGGTAAGGATAGGTTACGTTAGAATAGGTTAGGTTAGGTTAAGTTAGGTTAGGTTAGGTTTGGTTAGGTTTGGTTAGGTTAGCTTAGGTTAGGTTAGGTTGGGTTGGGTTGGGTTGGGTTAGGTTAGGTTAGGTTAGGTTAGGTTGGGTTAGGTTAGTTTAGGTTAGGTTAGGTTAGGTTAGGTTGGGTTGGGTTGGGTTAGGTTAGGTTAGGTTAGGTTAGGTAAGGTTAGGTTAGGTTAGGTTAGGTTACGTTAGGTTAAGGTATGAACCGTCGTAAAACCGCATTAAACAATGTCACTTAGTGAGATGCAGTGTTTTTCACCTTTACAAGTTGGGAACTGCGATATCTAATGTGAAAGCGCATGAAACCGTCGTAATCTTGTAGAAAACATTGTAAAGTAGCGAATAAAACGTTTCCTAACGATAGAAGTGCGAAGGTTAGGTTAGGTTAGGTTAGGTTAGTTTAGTCTAGGTAGCGTCGTGAAACTACCAAAAAACACGTCATCTAAAGAGTTAGTGTTGTTTTATTGCGAGTATTAAACTGCGATAGGTGAAATGTGAAAGCACACAAAACGGCATGAACAAGCCAAATACTGCGTGTTCTACCGTTACAAGTGCGAAACTGCTATATTGTGATATTCTCGTTAAAGCGCATGCAAGCATCGTGAAACCTTAAAGAACAATGTCATTTAGCGAGATACAGCGTTCTGTACTGCAATAAGTTGGTGAAAAACTGTGAGGTTATGCAAATATCGTAATTGTGAACGAAACAGTGTAATAGAGCGTTTTTCAATACAAGTACGAATGTTAGGTTAGGTTAAGATATGAACCGTCGTAAAACCGCTTTAAACAATGTCACTTAGTGAGATGCAGTTTTTCACCATTACAAGTCGGGAACTGCGATATCTAATCTGAAAGCGCTTGCAAACGTCGTTAGGTTAGGTTAGGTTAGGTTAGGTTACGTTAGGTTAGGTTTGGTTAGGTTAGGTTAAGTTAGGTTATGTTAGGTTAGGTTGGGTTAGGTTAGGTTAGGTTACGTTAGGTTAGGTTAGGTTAGGTTACGTTAGGTTAGGTTAGGTTACGTTAGGTTAGGTTAGGTTAGGTTACGTTAGGTTAGGTTAGGTTAGGTAAGGATAATTTGGTTAGGTTAGGTAAGGTTAGGTTAGGTTGGGTTGGGTGTTGTTGGGTTGGGTTGGGTTGGGTTAGGTTGGGTTAGGTTAGGTTAGGTTACGTTAGGTTAGGTTAGGTTAGGTTAGGTTAGGTTACGTTAGGTTATGTTAGGTTAGGTTAGGTTAGGTTACGTTAGGTTAGGTTAGGTCAGGTAAGGTTAGGTTACGTTAGAATAGGTTAGCTTAGGTTAGGTTACGTTAGGTTAGGTTAAGTTAGGTTAGGTTAGGTTTGGTTAGGTTTGGTTAGGTTAGCTTAGGTTAGGTTAGGTTGGGTTGGGTTGGGTTGGGTTAGGTTAGGTTAGGTTAGGTTGGGTTAGGTTAGTTTAGGTTAGGTTAGGTTAGGTTAGGTTGGGTTGGGTTGGGTTAGGTTAGGTTAGGTTAGGTTAGGTAAGGTTAGGTGAGGTTAGGTTAGGTTACGTTAGGTTAAGGTATGAACCGTCGTAAAACCGCATTAAACAATGTCACTTAGTGAGATGCAGTGTTTTTCACCATTACAAGTCGGGAACTGCGATATCTAATGTGAAAGCGCTTGCAAACGTCGTTACGTTAGGTTAGGTTAGGTTAGGTTACGTTAGGTTAGGTTTGGTTAGGTTAGGTAAGGTTTGGTTAGGTTAGGTTAGGTTAGGTAGGGTTAGGTAAGGTTAGGTTAGGTTAAGATATGAACCGCGCTAAAACCGCATTAAACAATGTCACTTAGTGAGATGCTGTGTTTTTCACCATTACAAGTCGGGAACTGCGATATCTAATGTGAAAGCGCATGAAACCGTCGTAATCTTGTAGAAAACATTGTAAAGTTGCGAGTAAAACGTTTTCTAACGATAGAAGTGCGAAGGTTAGGTTAGGTTAGGTTAGGTTAGTTTAAGCTAGGTAGCGTCGTGAAACTACCAAAAACGACGTCATCTAACGAGATAGTGTTGTTTTATTGCGAGTATTAAACTGCGATAGGTGAAATGTTGTGAAAGCACACAAAACGGCATGAACAAGCCAAATACTGCGTGTTCTACCGTTACAAGTGCGAAACTGCTATATTGTGATATTCTCGTTAAAGCGCATGCAAGCATCGTGAAACCTTAAAGAACAATGTCATTTAGCGAGATACAACGTTCTGTACTGCAATAAGTTGGTGAAAAACTGTGAGGTTATGCAAATATGGTAATTGTGAACAAAACAGTGTAATAGAGCGTTTTTAGATACAAGTGCGAATGTTAGGTTAGGTTAAGATATGAACCGTCGTAAAACCTCATTAAACAATGTCAATTAGTGAGATGCAGTGTTTTTCACCATTAAAAGTCGGGAACTGCGATATCTAATGTGAAAGCGCTTGCAACCGTCGTTAGGTTAGGTTAGGTTAGGTTAGGTTAGGTTAGGTTTTGTTAGGTTAGGTTAGGTTAGGTTAGATTAGGTTAGGTTGGGTTGAGTTGGGTTAGGTTAGGTTAGGTTAGGTTAGGTTGGGTTAGGTTAGGTTAGGTTAGGTTACGTTAGGTTAGGTTAGGTTACGTTAGGTTTGGTTAGGTTAGGTAAGGATAATTTGGTTAGGTTAGGTAAGGTTAGGTTAGGTTAGGTTAGGTTGGGTTGGGTGTTGTTGGGTTGGGTTGGGTTGGGTTGGGTTAGGTTGGGTTAGGTTAGGTTAGGTTACGTTAGGTTAGGTTAGGATAGGTTAGGTTAGGTTAGGTTACGTTAGGTTAGGTTAGGTTAGGTTAGGTTAGGTTAGGTTAGGTTAGGTTAGGTTAGGTTAGGTTAGGTTAGGTTAGGTTAGGTTAGGTTAGGTTAGGTTAGGTTAGGTTAGGTTAGGTTAGGTTAGGTTAGGTTAGGTTAGGTTAGGTTAGGTTAGGTTAGGTTAGGTTAGGTTAGGTTAGGTTAGGTTAGGTTAGGTTAGGTTAGGTTAGGTTAGGTTAGGTTAGGTTAGTTTAGGTTAGGTTAGGTTAGGTTAGGTTGGGTTGGGTTGGGTTAGGTTAGGTTAGGTTAGGTAAGGTTAGGTTAGGTTAGGTTAGGTTACGTTAGGTTAAGGTATGAACCGTCGTAAAACCGCATTAAACAATGTCACTTAGTGAGATGCAGTGTTTTTCACCTTTACAAGTTGGGAACTGCGATATCTAATGTGAAAGCGCATGAAACCGTCGTAATCTTGTAGAAAACATTGTAAAGTAGCGAATAAAACGTTTTCTAACGATAGAAGTGCGAAGGTTAGGTTAGGTTAGGTTAGGTTAGTTTAGGCTAGGTAGCGTCGTGAAACTACCAAAAAACACGTCATCTAAAGAGTTAGTGTTGTTTTATTGCGAGTATTAAACTGCGATAGGTGAAATGTTGTGAAAGCACACAAAACGGCATGAACAAGCCAAATACTGCGTGTTCTACCGTTACAAGTGCGAAACTGCTATATTGTGATATTCTCGTTAAAGCGCATGCAAGCATCGTGAAACCTTAAAGAACAATGTCATTTAGCGAGATACAGCGTTCTGTACTGCAATAAGTTGGTGAAAAACTGTGAGGTTATGCAAATATCGTAATTGTGAACGAAACAGTGTAATAGAGCGTTTTTCAATACAAGTACGAATGTTAGGTTAGGTTAAGATATGAACCGTCGTAAAACCGCATTAAACAATGTCACTTAGTGAGATGCAGTTTTTCACCATTACAAGTCGGGAACTGCGATATCTAATCTGAAAGCGCTTGCAAACGTGGTTAGGTTAGGGGTTAGGTTAGGTTAGGTTAGGTTAGGTTAGGTTAGGTTAGGTTACGTTAGGTTAGGTTTGGTTAGGTTAGGTTAGGTTAGGTTAGGTTATGTTAGGTTAGGTTGGGTTAGGTTAGCTTAGGTTACGTTAGGTTAAGGTATGAACCGTCGTAAAACCGCAATAAACAATGTCACTTCGTGAGATGCAGTGTTTTTCACCTTTACAAGTTGGGAACTGCGATATCTATTGTGAAAGCGCTTGAAACCGTCGTAATGTTGTAGAAAGCAATGTAAAGTAGCGAGTAAAACGTTTTCTAACGATAGAAGTGCGAAGGTTATGTTAGGTTGAGTTATGTTAGTTTAAGCTAGGTAGCGTCGTGAAACCACCAAAAACGACGTCATCTAACGAGATAGTGTTGTTTTATTGCGAGTACGAAACTGAGATAGGTAAAATGTGAAAGCACACAAAACGGCATGAACAAGCCAAATACTGCGTGTTGTACCGTTACAAGTGCGAAACTGCTATGTTTTGACATTCTCGGTAAAGCGCATGCAAGTATCGTGAAACCTTAAAGAACGATGTCATTTAGCGAGATACAGCGTTCTGTACTGTAATAAGCTGGTGAGAAACTGTGAGGTCAAGCAAATATCGTAATTGTGAACGAAACAGTGTAATTTAGCGTCTTTAGATACAAGTGCGAATGTTAGGTTAGGTTGACATATCAACCGTCGTAAAACCGCATTAAACAATGTCACTTAGTGAGATGTAGTGTTTTTCAACATTACAAGTCGGGAACTACGATATCTAATGTGAAAGCGCATGAAACCGTCGTAATCTTGTAGAAAACATTGTAAAGTTGCGAGTAAAACGTTTTCTAACGATAGAAGTGCGAAGGTTAGGTTAGGTTAGGTTAGTTTAAGCTAGGCAGCGTCGTGAAACTACCAAAAACGACGTCATCTAACGAGATAGTGTTGTTTTATAGCGAGTATTAAACTGCGATAGGTGAAATGTTGTGAAAGCACACAAAACGGCATGAACAAGCCAAATACTGCGTGTTCTACCGTTACAAGTGCGAAACTGCTATATTGTGATATTCTCGTTAAAGCGCATGCAAGCATCGTGAAACCTTAAAGAACAATGTCATTTAGCGAGATACAACGTTCTGTACTGCAATAAGTTGGTGAAAAACTGTGAGGTTATGCAAATATGGTAATTGTGAACAAAACAGTGTAATAGAGCGTTTTTAGATACAAGTGCGAATGTTAGGTTAGGTTAAGATATGAACCGTCGTAAAACCGCATTAAACAATGTCAATTAGTGAGATGCAGTGTTTTTCACCATTAAAAGTCGGGAACTGCGATATTTAATGTGAAAGCGCTTGCAACCGTCGTTAGGTTAGGTTAGGTTAGGTTAGGTTAGGTTAGGTTTTGTTAGGTTAGGTTAGGTTAGGTTAGGTTAGATTAGGTTAGGTTGGGTTGAGTTTGGTTAGGTTAGGTTAGGTTAGGTTGGGTTACGTTAGGTTAGGTTAGGTTAGGTTACGTTAGGTTAGGTTAGGTTACGTTAGGTTAGGTTAGGTTAGGTTACGTTAGGTTAGGTTAGGTTAGGTAAGGATAATTTGGTTAGGTTAGGTAAGGTTAGGTTAGGTTGGGTTGGGTGTTGTTGGGTTGGGTTGGGTTGGGTTAGGTTGGGTTAGGTTAGGTTAGGTTACGTTAGGTTAGGTTAGGTTAGGTTAGGTTACGTTAGGTTATGTTAGGTTAGGTTAGGTTAGGTTACGTTAGGTTAGGTTAGGTCAGGTAAGGTTAGGTTACGTTAGGTTAGGTTAGGTTTGGTTAGGTTTGGTTAGGTTAGCTTAGGTTAGGTTAGGTTGGGTTGGGTTGGGTTGGGTTAGGTTAGGTTAGGTTAGGTTAGGTTAGGTTGGGTTGGGTTGGGTTGGGTTAGGTTAGGTTAGGTTAGGTTAGGTTGGGTTAGGTTAGTTTAGGTTAGGTTAGGTTAGGTTAGGTTGGGTTGGGTTGGGTTAGGTTAGGTTAGGTTAGGTTAGGTAAGGTTAGATGAGGTTAGGTTAGGTTACGTTAGGTTAAGGTATGAACCGTCGTAAAACCGCATTAAACAATGTCACTTAGTGAGATGCAGTGTTTTTCACCTTTACAAGTTGGGAACTGTGATATCTAATGTGAAAGCGCTTGAAACTGTCGTATTGTTGTAGAAAGCAATGTAAAGTAGCGAGTAAAACGTTTTCTAACGATAGAAGTGCGAAGGTTATGTTAGGTTGAGTTATGTTAGTTTAAGCTAGGTAGCGTCGTGAAACTACGAAAAACAACGTCATCTAACGAGATAGTGTTGTTTTATTGCGAGTACGAAACTGCGATAGGTGAAATGTTGTGAAAGCACACAAAACGACATGAACAAGCCAAATACTGCGTGTTGTACCGTTACAAGTGCGAAACTGCTATGTTGTGATATTCTCGTTAAAGCGCATGCAAGCATCGTGAAACCTTAAAGAACGATGTCATTTAGCGAGATACAGCGTTCTGTACTGCAATAAGTTGGTGAAAAACTGTGAGGTTATGCAAATATCCTAATTGTGAACGAAACAGTGTAATAGAGCGTTTTTTAATACAAGTGCGAATGTTAGGTTAGGTTAAGATATGAACCGTCGTAAAACCGCATTAAACAATGTCACTTAGTGAGATGCAGTGTTTTTCACCATTACAAGTCGGGAACTGCGATATCTAATGTGAAAGCGCTTGCAAACGTCGTTAGGTTAGGTTAGGTTAGGTTAGGTTAGGTTACGTTAGGTTAGGTTAGGTTAGGTTTGGTTAGGTTAGGTTAGGTTAGGGATGTTAGGTAAGGTTTGGTTAGGTTAGGTTAGGTTAGGTTGGGTTAGGTAAGGTTAGGTTAGGTTAAGATATGAACCGCGCTAAAACCGCATTAAACAATGTCACTTAGTGAGATGCTGTGTTTTTCACCATTACAAGTCGGGAACTGCAATATCTAATGTGAAAGCGCATGAAACCGTCGTAATCTTGTAGAAAACATTGTAAAGTAGCGAATAAAACGTTTTCTAACGATAGAAGTGCGAAGGTTCGGTTAGTTTGAGCTAGGTAGCGTCGTGAAACCACCAAAAACGATGTCATCTAACGAGATAGTGTTGTTTTATTGCGAGTACGAAACTGCGATAGGTAAAATATTGGGAAAGCACACAAAATGGCATGAACTAGCCAGATACTGCGTCTTGTACCGTTACAAGTGCGAAACTGCTATAATGTGATATTCTCGTTAAAGCGCATGCAAGCATCGTGAAACCTTAAAGAACGATGTCATTTAGCGAGATACAGCGTTCTGTACTGCAATAAGTTGGTGAAAAACTGTGAGGTTATGCAAATATCGTAATTGTGAACGAAACAGTGTAATAGAGCGTTTTTCAATACAAGTACGAATGTTAGGTTAGGTTAAGATATGAACCGTCGTAAAACCGCATTAAACAATGTCACTTAGTGAGATGCAGTGTTTTTCACCATTACAAGTCGGGAACTGCGTTATCTAATGTGAAAGCGCTTGCAAACGTCGTTAGGTTAGGTTAGGTTAGGTTAGGTTAGGTTACGTTAGGTTAGGTTTGGTTAGGTTAGGTTAGGTTAGGTTAGGTTAGGTTATGTTAGGTTAGGTTGGGTTAGGTTAGGTTAGGTAACGTTAGGTTAAGGTGTGAACCGTCGTAAAACCGCAATAAACAATGTCACTTCGTGAGATGCAGTGTTTTTCACCTTTACAAGTTGGGAACTGCGATATCTATTGTGAAAGCGCTTGAAACCGTCGTAATGTTGTAGAAAGCAATGTAAAGTAGCGAGTAAAACGTTTTCTAACGATAGAAGTGCGAAGGTTATGTTAGGTTGAGTTATGTTAGTTTAAGCTAGGTAGCGTCGTGAAACCACCAAAAACGACGTCATCTAACGAGATTGTGTTGTTTTATTGCGAGTACGAAACTGCGATAGGTAAAATGTGAAAGCACACAAAACGGCATGAACAAGCCAAATACTGCGTGTTGTACCGTTACAAGTGCGAAACTGCTGTTTTGACATTCTCGGTAAAGCGCATGCAAGTATCGTGAAACCTTAAAGAACGATGTCATTTAGCGAGATACAGCGTTCTGTACTGTAATAAGCTGGTGAGAAACTGTGAGGTCAAGCAAATATCGTAATTGTGAACGAAACAGTGTAATTTAGCGTCTTTAGATACAAGTGCGAATGTTAGGTTAGGTTGACATATCAACCGTCGTAAAACCGCATTAAACAATGTCACTTAGTGAGATGTAGTGTTTTTCAACATTACAAGTCGGGAACTACGATATCTAATGTGAAAGCGCATGAAACCGTCGTAATCTTGTAGAAAACATTGTAAAGTTGCGAGTAAAACGTTTTCTAACGATAGAAGTGCGAAGGTTAGGTTAGGTTAGTTTAAGCTAGGTAGCGTCGTGAAACTACCCAAAATGACGTCATCTAACGAGATAGTGTTGTTTTATAGCGAGTATTAAACTGCGATAGGTGAAATGTTGTGAAAGCACACAAAACGGCATGAACAAGCCAAATACTGCGTGTTCTACCGTTACAAGTGCGAAACTGCTATATTGTGATATTCTCGTTAAAGCGCATGCAAGCATCGTGAAACCTTAAAGAACAATGTCATTTAGCGAGATACAACGTTCTGTACTGCAATAAGTTGGTGAAAAACTGTGAGGTTATGCAAATATGGTAATTGTGAACAAAACAGTGTAATAGAGCGTTTTTAGATACAAGTGCGAATGTTAGGTTAGGTTAAGATATGAACCGTCGTAAAACCGCATTAAACAATGTCAATTAGTGAGATGCAGTGTTTTTCAGCATTAAAAGTCGGGAACTGCGATATTTATTGTGAAAGCGCTTGCAACCGTCGTTAGGTTAGGTTAGGTTAGGTTAGGTTAGGTTTTGTTAGGTTAGGTTAGGTTAGGTTAGGTTAGATTAGGTTAGGTTGGGTTGAGTTGGGTTAGGTTAGGTTAGGTTAGGTTAGGTTGGGTTAGGTTAGGTTAGGTTAGGTTAGGTTACGTTAGGTTAGGTTAGGTTACGTTAGGTTAGGTTAGGTTAGGTTACGTTAGGTTAGGTTAGGTTAGGTAAGGATAATTTGGTTAGGTTAGGTAAGGTTAGGTTAGGTTGGGTTGGGTGTTGTTGGGTTGGGTTAGGTTGGGTTAGGTTAGGTTAGGTTACGTTAGGTTAGGTTAGGTTAGGTTACGTTAGGTTATGTTAGGTTAGGTTAGGTTAGGTTACGTTAGGTTAGGTTAGGTCAGGTAAGGTTAGGTTACGTTAGAATAGGTTAGGTTAGGTTAGGTTACGTTAGGTTAGGTTAAGTTAGGTTAGGTTAGGTTTGGTTAGGTTTGGTTAGGTTAGCTTAGGTTAGGTTAGGTTGGGTTGGGTTGGGTTAGGTTAGGTTAGGTTAGGTTAGGTTAGGTTGGGTTAGGTTAGTTTAGGTTAGGTTAGGTTAGGTTAGGTTGGGTTGGGTTGGGTTAGGTTAGGTTAGGTTAGGTTAGGTAAGGTTAGGTGAGGTTAGGTTAGGTTACGTTAGGTTAAGGTATGAACCGTCGTAAAACCGCATTAAACATTGTCACTTAGTGAGATGCAGTGTTTTTCACCTTTACAAGTTGGGAACTGTGATATCTAATGTGAAAGCGCTTGAAACTGTCGTATTGTTGTAGAAAGCAATGTAAAGTAGCGAGTAAAACGTTTTCTAACGATAGAAGTGCGAAGGTTATGTTAGGTTGAGTTATGTTAGTTTAAGCTAGGTAGCGTCGTGAAACTACCAAAAACAACGTCATCTAGCGAGATAGTGTTGTTTTATTGCGAGTACGAAACTGCGATAGGTGAAATGTTGTGAAAGCGCACAAAACGGCATGAACAAGCCAAATACTGCGTGTTGTACCGTTACAAGTGCGAAACTGCTATGTTGTGATATTCTCGTTAAAGCGCATGCAAGCATCGTGAAACCTTAAAGAACGATGTCATTTAGCGAGATACAGCGTTCTGTACTGCAATAAGTTGGTGAAAAACTGTGAGGTTATGCAAATATCCTAATTGAGAACGAAACAGTGTAATAGAGCGTTTTTTAATACAAGTGCGAATGTTAGGTTAGGTTAAGATATGAACCGTCGTAAAACCGCATTAAACAATGTCACTTAGTGAGATGCAGTGTTTTTCACCATTACAAGTCGGGAACTGCGATATCTAATGTGAAAGCGCTTGCAAACGTCGTTAGGTTAGGTTAGGTTAGGTTAGGTTAGGTTGGGTTAGGTAAGGTTAGGTTAGGTTAAGATATGAACCGCGCTAAAACCGCATTAAACAATGTCACTTAGTGAGATGCTGTGTTTTTCACCATTACAAGTCGGGAACTGCGATATCTAATGTGAAAGCGCATGAAACCGTCGTAATCTTGTAGAAAACATTGTAAAGTAGCGAATAAAACGTTTTCTAACGATAGAAGTGCGAAGGTTCGGATAGTTTGAGCTAGGTAGCGTCGTGAAACCACCAAAAACGATGTCATCTAACGAGATAGTGTTGTTTTATTGCAAATACGAAACTGCGATAGGTGAAATATTGGGAAAGCACACAAAATGGCATGAACTAGCCAGATACTGCGTCTTGAGCCGTTACAAGTGCGAAACTGCTTTAATGTGATATTCTCGTTAAAGCGCATGCAAGTATCGTGAAACCTTAAAGAACGATGTCATTTAGCGAGATACAGCGTTCTGAACTGTAATAAGTTGGTGAGAAACTGTGAGGTCAAGCAAATATCGTAATTGTGAACGAAACAGTGTAATTGAGCGTATTTAGATACAAGTGCGAATGTTAGGTTAGGTTGAGATATCAACCGTCGTAAAACCGCATTAAACAATGTCACTTAGTGAGATGTAGTGTTTTTCAACATTACAAGTCGGGAACTACGATATCTAATGTGAAAGCGCATGAAACCGTCGTAATCTTGTAGAAAACATTGTAAAGTTGCGAGTAAAACGTTTTCTAACGATAGAAGTGCGAAGGTTAGCTTGAGTTATGTTAGTTTAAGCTATGTAGCGTCGTGAGACCACCAAAAAGGACGTCATCTAACGAGATAGTGTTGTTTTATTGCATGTACGTAACTGCAATAGGTGAAATGTTGTGAAAGTACACAAAACGGCTTGAACAAGCCAGATACTGCGTGTTGTACCGTTACAAGTGCGAAACTGCTATAATGTGATATTCTTGTTAAAGCGCATGCAAGCATCGTGAAACCTTAAAGAACGATGTCATTTAGCGAGATACAGCGTTCTGTACTGCAATAAGTTTGTGAAAAACTGTGAGGTTATGCAAATATCGTAATTGTGAACGAAACAGTGTAATAGAGCGTTTTTGCATACAAGTACGAATGTTAGGTTAGGTTAAGATATGAACCGTCGTAAAACCGCATTAAACAATGTCAATTAGTGAGATGCAGTGTTTTTCACCAATAAAAAAGTCGGGAACTGCGATATCTAATGTGAAAGCGCTTGCAACCGTCATTAGGTTGGGTTAGGTTAGGTTAGGTTAGGTTAGGTTTTGTTAGGTTAGGTTAGGTTAGGTTAGGTTAGGTTAGATTAGGTTAGGTTGGGTTGAGTTGGGTTAGGTTAGGTTAGGTTAGGTTAGGTTGGGTTAGGTTAGGTTAGGTTAGGTTACGTTAGGTTAGGTTAGGTTACGTTAGGTTAGGTTAGGTTAGGTTACGTTAGGTTAGGTTAGGTTAGGTAAGGATAATTTGGTTAGGTTAGGTAAGGTTAGGTTAGGTTAGGTTAGGTTGGGTTGGGTGTTGTTGGGTTGGGTTGGGTTGGGTTGGGTTAGGTTGGGTTAGGTTAGGTTAGGTTACGTTAGGTTAGGTTAGGTTAGGTTAGGTTAGGTTAGAATAGGTTAGGTTAGGTTAGGTTACGTTAGGTTAGGTTAAGTTAGGTTAGGTTAGGTTTGGTTAGGTTTGGTTAGGTTAGCTTAGGTTAGGTTAGGTTGGGTTGGGTTGGGTTGGGTTGGGTTAGGTTAGGTTAGGTTAGGTTGGGTTAGGTTAGTTTAGGTTAGGTTAGGATAGGTTAGGTTGGGTTGGGTTGGGTTAGGTTAGGTTAGGTTAGGTTAGGTAATGTTAGGTTAGGTTAGGTTAGGTTACGTTAGGTTAAGGTATGAACCGTCGTAAAACCGCATTAAACAATGTCACTTAGTGAGATGCAGTGTTTTTCACCTTTACATATTGGGAACTGCGATATCTAATGTGAAAGCGCATGAAACCGTCGTAATCTTGTAGAAAACATTGTAAAGTAGCGAATAAAACGTTTTCTAACGATAGAAGTGCGAAGGTTCGGTTAGTTTGAGCTAGGTAGCGTCGTGAAACCACGAAAAACGATGTCATCTAACGAGATAGTGTTGTTTTATTGCGAGTACGAAACTGCGATAGGTGAAATATTGGGAAAGCACAGAAAATGGCATGAACTAGCCAGATACTGCGTCTTGTGCCGTTACAAGTGCGAAACTGCTTTAATGTGATATTCTCGTTAAAGCGCATGCAAGTATCGTGAAACCTTAAAGAACGATGTCATTTAGCGAGATACAGCGTTCTGAACTGTAATAAGTTGGTGAGAAACTGTGAGGTCAAGCAAATATCGTAATTGTGAACGAAACAGTGTAATTGAGCGTATTTAGATACAAGTGCGAATGTTAGGTTAGGTTGAGATATCAACCGTCGTAAAACCGCATTAAACAATGTCACTTAGTGAGATGTAGTGTTTTTCAACATTACAAGTCGGGAACTACGATATCTAATGTGAATGCGCATGAAACCGTCGTAATCTTGTAGAAAACATTGTAAAGTTGCGAGTAAAACGTTTTCTAACGATAGAAGTGCGAAGGTTAGCTTGAGTTATGTTAGTTTAAGCTATGTAGCGTCGTGAGACCACCAAAAAGGACGTCATCTAACGAGATAGTGTTGTTTTATTGCATGTACGTAACTGCAATAGGTGAAATGTTGTGAAAGTACACAAAACGGCTTGAACAAGCCAGATACTGCGTGTTGTACCGTTACAAGTGCGAAACTGCTATAATGTGATATTCTTGTTAAAGCGCATGCAAGCATCGTGAAACCTTAAAGAACGATGTCATTTAGCGAGATACAGCGTTCTGTACTGCAATAAGTTGGTGAAAAACTGTGAGTTTATGCAAATATCGTAATTGTGAACGAAACAGTGTAATAGAGCGTTTTTCCATACAAGTACGAATGTTAGGTTAGGTTAAGATATGAACCGTCGTAAAACCGCATTAAACAATGTCACTTAGTGAGATGCAGTCTTTTTCACCATTACAAGTCGGGAACTGCGATATCTAATGTGAAAGCGCTTGCAAACGTCGTTAGGTTAGGTTAGGTTAGGTTACGTTAGGTTAGGTTTGGTTAGGTTAGGTTAGGTTAGGTTACGTTAGGTTAGGTTGGGTTAGGTTAGGTAGGGTTAGGTTAGGTTAGGTTAAGATATGAACCGCGCTAAAACCGCTATAAACAATGTCACTTAGTGAGATGCAGTGTTTTTCACCTTTACAAGTTGGGAACTGCGATATCTAATGTGAAAGCGCTTGAAACCGTCGTAATGTTGTAGAAAGCATTGTAAAGTAGCGAGTAAAACGTTTTCTAACGATAGAAGTGCGAAGGTTATGTTAGGTTGAGTTATGTTAGTTTAAGCTAGGTAGTGTCGTGAAACCACCAAAAACGACGTCATCTAACGAGATAGTGTTGTTTATTGCGTGTACGAAACTGCGATAGGTAAAATGTTGTGAAAGCACACAAAACGGCATGAACAAGCCAAATACTGCGTCTTGTACCGTTACAAGTGCGAAACTGCTATAATGTGATATTCTCGTTAAAGCGCATGCAAGCATCGTGAAACCTTAAAGAACGATGTCATTTAGCGAGATACAGCGTTCTGTACTGCAATAAGTTGGTGAAAAACTGTGAGGTTATGCAAATATCGTAATTGTGAACGAAACAGTGTAATAGAGCGTTTTCTAATACAAGTACGAATGTTAGGTTAGGTTAAGATATGAACCGTCGTAAAACCGCATTAAACAATGTCACTTAGTGAGATGCAGTGTTTTTCACCATTACAAGTCGGGAACTGCGATATCTAATGTGAAAGCGCTTGCAAACGTCGTTAGGTTAGGTTAGGTTAGGTTAGGTTAGGTTACGTTAGGTTAGGTTTGGTTAGGTTAGGCTAGGTTAGGTTAGGTTGTTAGGTTAGGTTGGGTTAGGTTAGGTTAGGTTACGTTAGGTTAAGGTATGAACCGTCGTAAAACCGCATTAAGCAATGTCACTTAGTGAGATGCAGTGTTTTTCACCTTTACAAGTTGGGAACTGCGATATCTAATGTGAAAGCGCTTGAAACCGTCGTAATGTTGTAGAAAGCAATGTAAAGTAGCGAGTAAAACGTTTTCTAACGATAGAAGTGCGAAGGTTATGTTAGGTTGAGTTATGTTAGTTTAAGCTATGTAGCGTCGTGAGACCACCAAAAAGGACGTCATCTAACGAGATAGTGTTGTTTTATTGCATGTACGTAACTGCAATAGGTGAAATGTTGTGAAAGTACACAAAACGGCTTGAACAAGCCATATACTGCGTGTTGTACCGTTACAAGTGCGAAACTGCTATAATGTGATATTCTTGTTAAAGCGCATGCAAGCATCGTGAAACCTTAAAGAACGATGTCATTTAGCGAGATACAGCGTTCTGTACTGCAATAAGTTGGTGAAAAACTGTGAGTTTATGCAAATATCGTAATTGTGAACGAAACAGTGTAATTGAGCGTATTTAGATACAAGTGCGAATGTTAGGTTAGGTTGAGATATCAACCGTCGTAAAACCGCATTAAACAATGTCACTTAGTGAGATGTAGTGTTTTTCAACATTACAAGTCGGGAACTACGATATCTAATGTGAAAGCGCATGAAACCGTCGTAATCTTGTAGAAAACATTGTAAAGTTGCGAGTAAAACGTTTTCTAACGATAGAAGTGCGAAGGTTAGCTTGAGTTATGTTAGTTTAAGCTATGTAGCGTCGTGAGACCACCAAAAAGGACGTCATCTAACGAGATAGTGTTGTTTTATTGCATGTACGTAACTGCAATAGGTGAAATGTTGTGAAAGTACACAAAACGGCTTGAACAAGCCAGATACTGCGTGTTGTACCGTTACAAGTGCGAAACTGCTATAATGTGATATTCTTGTTAAAGCGCATGCAAGCATCGTGAAACCTTAAAGAACGATGTCATTTAGCGAGATACAGCGTTCTGTACTGCAATAAGTTGGTGAAAAACTGTGAGTTTATGCAAATATCGTAATTGTGAACGACACAGTGTAATAGAGCGTTTTTCCATACAAGTACGAATGTTAGGTTAGGTTTGTTTGTTTGTTTGTTTGTTTGTTTATTAATACTGTCAACCCCAGCTGGGGTTATTACAGGAGTGGAAAACAAATGAAAGAAATGGTCATGAAATACGTTACAAAATAGAGACATACAGCGAACACAGGTATTCACACTAAAAGACAAAGTTAAACACAGGCATGTGCACTTGCATTCTGCGCATAGAAAACAACAATTAACAAAGCGAGAGGCAATATACATTGACATCGTGAATTATGACGCATCTATTTCGGAAAAAATAAGCGATTCTAAAGCTGCAGAAAACGCCGTGATAGAGGAAGACATCGCGACTTTGTTTGGTAGTTCATTCCATTCTTTAATTGTCCTCGGAAAGAAGCTGTATTTAAATGCGTTGTTTCGGGTGGCTGGTGGCTGTATATATAAAGTGTGTTTGTGTCTAGAGCGCGGATCTGGAGAAATTTCAAAGAAATCTAATGAGTTGATTTTAACCTGACTACGAATAATGAGGAATAGGAATTTCAAACGGTCATACTTAGTTCTAAGTTTTAAGGCTTGTAGGTTTGCACGGTTGCAAAGATCGGAAGCAGAGTGCATGCGTTGATATTTATTGAATATAAACCTGGCAGCCATTCTTTGAACTTTCTCCAGTTTATGTAGGTTAGTGGTGGTATGAGGGTCCCATACTATTTTACAATATTCAATTATTGGGCGTACTAGCATTTTGTACGCAAGACTTTTTACTTCGGGTGTTGCGTCATGTAACCTTCGCCTCAGACCCCATAGAGTTTTGTTTGCCTTTCTACAGGTGACGTCTACGTGAGTATTCCACCTCAAATCTGGAGTGAATATTAGCCCTAAATATTTATATTCTGTTACCCTTTTTAGATCGTGGGAACCAATATTGTAATTATATTTGAGAGGTACCTTTTTTCTTGTTATGCTCATGCAAACTGATTTTACGGGGTTTAGAACCATCTGCCATTCATTACACCATAGTAAAATTTTGTTTAAGTTGTTGTTCAGGTCTACCTGGTCTCTCAGGGATGTGATCTTGTTATATATAACGCAGTCATCTGCAAACAATCTCACGGGAACAGACAAATCTGAGGGCAGGTCATTTATAAAAATAAGAAATAAAAGAGGCCCCAGAACACTGCCTTGAGGCACACCGGATATAACGGGTCTGGACTTCGATTTAATTTTATTTATTTCTACGTACTGTGTACGAGAATGGAGGTAAGAAATGAACCACTGAGTAATATTTGAGTTTCTGAATATTTCATTTACTTTTAGTAAGAGTTTGGGATGCGAGACCTTATCGAAGGCTTTGGCGAAATCTAAGAATATTAGATCAATCTGTTCCCGTCGATTAATTGCCTGCGCAAAATCGTGAACTGTAACAACAAGCTGCGTTACTGTAGATAATCCCCTTCGAAAGCCGTGTTGCACAGGTGATAATAAATTGTGAGTGTCTAAATAATTAGAGAGATGCTTACACAGTATATGCTCAAGCAGTTTGGAGCAGGTACTCGTAAGAGAGATAGGCCTGTAGTTACCCACTTCTGAAGTGTTCCCACTTTTGTGAACTGGTATTATTTTAGCTTCTTTCCAGGCTACAGGAAATGAGGCTTGATTAATTGAAGTTTGAAAGATTATAGTAAGATACTTTGCGACCCATTGAGCATATCTATATAGAAACTCGTTCGGAATGCCGTCTGGACCAGCGGATTTCTTAATGTCAATGTGTAGAAGAAGGTTTAATACTCCTTCTTCGTTGATTAACGGGTCGGATACCGGAGGGCGATTGGAAGCGTCAGAAAGGGACGGAAGGGTACCATCATCTTCGGTGAAAACGGAAGAAAAAAATGAATTGAAATTTTCCGCGCGTTCAAGGGCAATTTTTTCATCGACCGGTGTATTCTGTTTCTCGGACGGGTTTACATACCTCCAGAATTTGCTAGGTGCTTCGTACAGAAATTTTTTTCAATGTTACATTAAAAAATCTTTCCTTAGATTCCTTGACAAGACGATTTAGATCAAGCCTCATGTTATGAAGTGCAGTCTTGTTCTGGGCACTTGGATCACGAGAACAAGCTTTTCTCTTCCTTTTAATCCTCCGTTTGACATGAATTATATCTCTAGTGATCCAAGGGTTATTTCTTTTACACTTTTTAAAACTTTTAGGAATAAACCGCCTAATGCATTCCATTGTTATATTATGAAAATATTCCCACAAGCAGTTAGAGCTACCATTTGATTCATAAATAGCAGTGAAGTTACAAAACGACCTTTCAAGAAAATCCAAAACACTAACATCATCGGCAGCTTGAAAGTTCGGATAAGTGATGCCCGATTTCTGCTGTGAGGTGCACGACGACATGCTCATGGACAGTATAATCATCTTGTGGTCTGATAAACCCTCTTCAACAAGGCAATCATTCACATATGAAGTCAAAGCGTTGGATAATAAAATTAAATCAAGTACAGAGGACCGTGTTGCACATACTCTAGTGAACTCATTTACAACCTGATGTAAATTGAAAGAGAATATTAAGTCGAGAAATAAGTCACAAGAAGCATCATGTGAGTCGACGGCCACATGCGAATGCCAATCAATAGCCGGAAGATTGAAATCACCTAGTAAGATGATATTGTCTTTTTCTCTAAAGTGGCTGTCCATGAATCTTCTTAGTTGCAAAATGTACTCAACAGGGGAATTTGGAGGTCTGTAGACCCCACCTATAAACACGGTGCGATTATTTAGTTTTGTTTTAATCCATACGGCCTCAATACCATCTGCTGCGTCCAGGGAACTATAATTAACGCCTTTCTTGACTAAGAAAGCAACTCCACCCCCTCTTCCATCACGATCCCTCCGAACCATTGAGTAACCGGGTGGAGCGATTTCAGTATCAGGTATAATTTCGTGCAACCATGTTTCCGTAATTAAAACAATATCAGGTTCGTGATCGATAACCAAGGCTTCAAGCATATGTGATTTATTTGATACACTTCGGGCATTTAAATTGATTATTTTAAAATTATCTTTCTGTCCCTGTGCCTGTCACTTATCACGTGTTGCATCATCATTTCCAAGCTTGCTTCTTTCGGCACGCGCTTCATTCCAGCAGTAAAGAGTATTGTTTACCTTCAGCTTATCAAAAACAAGTTTTACCTTCTTTCCTGCCTTTCTTTCTTCGATAGCAGAGTCCCAAAGTTTTTTTCTTATTCCCTGTACTCTTTTCGAGAAGTCCTCGCTGATACTGTAACCCGTATCCTTCAGTCTTGAGCACCTCTGCAAGACTTTCATTTTATCCCTATAGTCTGCCAGCCTAAGGATGACGGGGCGAGTTTTGCCAGAATTTTTTTTCCTATCCTATGAATTCTCTCAATAGACGTCATGTTTACCTTTAGGGTAGAGCTAAAGATTTCTTCGTTTACTTTTTTTAGTAGAGTTTCTTCTTTTTCATTCTCATCTTCTGCTACTCCCCTTATGATAAGGTTGTTTCTTCTCGAACGATTTTCCAAATCGTCCACCTGATCAAGCAGACTAGATGATTTGTCACGACATTCAGCCACAATTGTTTCAAGAGTTGCGAGCCTGCTGCGAGTCTCATCTAAGCTTTGCACCTTAGTCTCAATAACAAGAAGCCGATTTTGCATGTCTAGAATTCTAGTTTCAAACGAATTTTGCTTTTCTTGAACCGCTGTTAGTTTAGACAAAATTTCTTTTTGATTCTGGAGCATTTCTTTGCATACGGCGTCCGTTATAGGCCCCGGATTCAGCTCGACATCGCCAGAAAGACTCAACAACAGACCCACAATAGAAAAACAGTCACATACACAGTCAGCCAAAACTTGTGGACACGGCAGCACTATAAGAGCTATGGAATCGCTACGGAAGCTATCCTTCCGGTCACCAACCTGCATGAACAGCGGTACGTCAGGCGTCATTGTCACGGCGATGCCACCGTGTCCACTGAAGCAGGTAGGCGATGGTCCCAGATTTAAAGCATACAGGCGGACCCTTGTGGGCATGCGTGTTGACGTCATCGTGCTCCCGGGTGGCTGTCCGAAATGATCGTCGATGTGACCAAGCTGCTGATTGCAGACACCCTCATGAAGCCGGAAGGGATCACCGCCCACACAGAAGGATGGCGGCAGGCCGGCATCGTAGCGAAGCTCGTCGCTTCCAGTTTGAAAAGATTCCGCGGCGCCTCCGGTTATAAAGCGTAGGCACGCGCAAAGGACCTGCATGAACAGCGGTACGTCAGGCGTCATTGTCACGGCGATGCCACCGTGTCCACTGAAGCAGGTAGGCGATGGTCCCAGATTTAAAGCATACAGGCGGACCCTTGTGGGCATGCGTGTTGACGTCATCGTGCTCCCGGGTGGCTGTCCGAAATGATCGTCGATGTGACCAAGCTGCTGATTGCAGACACCCTCATGAAGCCGGAAGGGATCACCGCCCACACAGAAGGATGGCGGCAGGCCGGCATCGTAGCGAAGCTCGTCGCTTCCAGTTTGAAAAGATTCCGCGGCGCCTCCGGTTATAAAGCGTAGGCACGCGCAAAGGACCTGCATGAACAGCGGTACGTCAGGCGTCATTGTCACGGCGATGCCACCGTGTCCACTCCAGGTTAAGATATGAACCGTCGTAAAACCGCATTAAACAATGTCACTTAGTGAGATGCAGTCTTTTTCACCATTACAAGTCGGGAACTGCGATATCTAATGTGAAAGCGCTTGCAAACGTCGTTAGGTTAGGTTAGGTTAGGTTACGTTAGGTTAGGTTTGGTTAGGTTAGGTTAGGTTAGGTTACGTTAGGTTAGGTTGGGTTAGGTTAGGTAGGGTTAGGTTAGGTTAGGTTAAGATATGAACCGCGCTAAAACCGCTATAAACAATGTCACTTAGTGAGATGCAGTGTTTTTCACCTTTACAAGTTGGGAACTGCGATATCTAATGTGAAAGCGCTTGAAACCGTCGTAATGTTGTAGAAAGCATTGTAAAGTAGCGAGTAAAACGTTTTCTAACGATAGAAGTGCGAAGGTTATGTTAGGTTGAGTTATGTTAGTTTAAGCTAGGTAGTGTCGTGAAACCACCAAAAACGACGTCATCTAACGAGATAGTGTTGTTTATTGCGTGTACGAAACTGCGATAGGTAAAATGTTGTGAAAGCACACAAAACGGCATGAACAAGCCAAATACTGCGTCTTGTACCGTTACAAGTGCGAAACTGCTATAATGTGATATTCTCGTTAAAGCGCATGCAAGCATCGTGAAACCTTAAAGAACGATGTCATTTAGCGAGATACAGCGTTCTGTACTGCAATAAGTTGGTGAAAAACTGTGAGGTTATGCAAATATCGTAATTGTGAACGAAACAGTGTAATAGAGCGTTTTCTAATACAAGTACGAATGTTAGGTTAGGTTAAGATATGAACCGTCGTAAAACCGCATTAAACAATGTCACTTAGTGAGATGCAGTGTTTTTCACCATTACAAGTCGGGAACTGCGATATCTAATGTGAAAGCGCTTGCAAACGTCGTTAGGTTAGGTTAGGTTAGGTTAGGTTAGGTTAGGTTACGTTAGGTTAGGTTTGGTTAGGTTAGGTTAGGTTAGGTAAGGTTGTTAGGTTAGGTTGGGTTAGGTTAGGTTAGGTTACGTTAGGTTAAGGTATGAACCGTCGTAAAACCGCATTAAACAATGTCACTTAGTGAGATGCAGTGTTTTTCACCTTTACAAGTTGGGAACTGCGATATCTAATGTGAAAGCGCTTGAAACCGTCGTAATGTTGTAGAAAGCAATGTAAAGTAGCGAGTAAAACGTTTTCTAACGATAGAAGTGCGAAGGTTATGTTAGGTTGA